>NC_045807.1:300000-567921 GCF_009873245.2 Balaenoptera musculus | reverse complement strand
TTGTGTGGGTGTAGGTACGGATGGTGCATTGAGTCACAGTGAGCTGTGTGTATGTGTGTACATACGTGTGTGCTGGTATACGATGTGCACTGAGTGTCAGTGAGGGTTGTCTGTGTCTGCCTGTGATGGCATAGGCTGTGCATTGAGTCACAGTGAGCCGTGTGTGTGTGTGTATGTGTGCTGGTACAGGCATTGCACTGTGTCACAGTGAGCTGTGAATGTGTGTGTGTGTGTGTGTGTGTGTAGCTAAGAATGGTGCTTTGAATTACAGTAAGCAGTGTGTGTGTGTGTGCTTCAATAGGCTTCACATTGAGTCACAGTGAGCTGTGTGTGTGTGTGTGTGCTGATATAGGCTGAGCATTGAGTCACAGTGAGCCATGTGTGTTTGTGTGATGGTACAGGCTGTGCATTGAGTCAGAGTGAAGTGTGTGTGAGTGTGTGTGTGTGCAGGTATAGGCTGGGAATTGAGTCACACTGAGCCGTGTGTGTGTGTGTGTGTGTGTGTGTGCTGGTATAGGCTGTGCATTGACTCACAGTGAGGGGTGTGTGTGTGTGTGACGCTACAGAAAGTGCTTTGAGTCACAATGAGGTGTGTGTGTTTGCAGGTATAGGCTGAGCATTGAGTCATAGTGAGGTTTGTGTGTGTGTGTGTGTGCTGGTATAGACTCTGCATTGAGTCACAGTGAGCCGTGTGTGTGTTTGCTGGTATAGTCTGAGCACTGAGTCACAGTAAGGTGCATGTGTGTGTATGTGCTCGTATGGATGATGCATATAGTCACACTGATCCATACGACTGTGTGTGTTTGCGTGTGTGCTGTTATAGGCTGTTCACTGAGTTGCAGAGAGCCGTCTGTGTGTGTCTGTGTGTGTCTGTGTGCAGGTATGGACGGTGCATTGAGTAACAGGGTGCCATGTGTCTGTGTGTGTGTGTGTTCATGGGTGCTCGTTTCGGCTGTGCATTCAGTCACAGTGAGCCATATGAGTGTGTGTTTGAGCTGGTATAGACTGTGCATTGAGTCAGAATAAACCGTGTGTGTGTGTGTGTGTGTGTCCTGGTATAGGCTGTATATTGAGTCTCAGTGAGCTGTTCGTCTGTGTGTTTGTGTTGGTACAGGCTGTACACTGAGTCACATTGAGACATGTTGTCTGTGTGTGTGTGTGCTGCTACAGGCTGTTCATTGAGTCAGAGTGAAGTGTGTGTGTGAGTGCGTGTGTGTGCAGGTTTATGTTGGGAACTGAGTCACACTGAGCCGTGTGTGTGTGTGTGTGTGTCTGTGTGTGTGCTGGTATAGACTGTTTATTGAGTCAGAATAAACCGTGTGTGTGTGTGTGTGTGTGTGTGTGTGTTCTGGTATAGGGTGTATATTGAGTCTCAGTGAGCTGTTCATCTGTGTGTGTGTGTGTGAAGGTATAGGCTGTGCATTTAATCACAGTGACGTGTGTGTGTGTGTGTGTGTGTGTCTGCTGGTATAAACCCTGCATTGAGTCGCAATGTGCCATGTGTGTGTGCTGGCAGAGGCTGCGCATTGAGTCACAGTGAGCCGTGTGTGTGTGTGCTGGTATAGTCTGAGCATTGAGGCACAGTGAGGTGCGTGCATGTGTGTGTATATGCTGCTTAAGGACTGTGCATTGAGACAAAGTCAGGTGTGTTTGTGTGTGTGTGTATCCTGATGTAGACTGCATTGAGCCACACTCAGCCATGTGTGTGTGTCTGTGTGTGCACGCTGGCATAGACTGTTCATTGAGTCACAGTGAGGTGTGTGTGTGTGTCTGTGTGTGTGTGTGCTGGTATAGTTTCTGCATTGAGTAACAGAGAGCCATGTGTGTGTGGTGGCATAAGCTGTTCATTGTGTCACAGTGAGCCGTGTGTGTGTGCTGGTATAGACTGTGCATTGAGTCACAGTCAACCGTGTGTGTGTGTGATGGAATAGACTGTGCATTGACTCACAGTGAGTTGTTCGTGTGTGTGTGTTTGTGTGTGTGTGTCTGCTGTTTGAGCCTGTGCATTGAGTGTCACAGAGAGCCATATGTGTTTGACTGCATGCAAGTGTGCTGGTATAGGCTGTGCTTGAGTCACAGTGAACTGCGTTTGTGTATGCAGGTATAGACAGTACATTGAGTCACAGTCAGCTGTGTATGTGCCTGTATGTGTTTGTGTTGCTACAGGCTGAGTATTGAGTCACAGGTGTGTGTGTGTGTTGATATAGGCTATGGCCAGAGTCACATTGAGCCGTCTGTGTGTGTGTGTTTGTGTTTGCAGGTATGGACAGTGCATTGAGTCACAGGGAGCCATGTGTGTGTGTGTGTGTGTGTGTGTGCGTGCTGGTATGGGCTGTGCATTGAGTTATATTAAGGTGTGTGTATGTGCTGGTATAGGGTGTGAAATGAGTCACAGCCATGAGTGTGTGTGTATGTATGTATGTTTGTGTGCTGGTACAAGCTGTGCATTTAATCACACTGAGGTGTGTGTGTGGGTGTGCTGGCATAGATAGTGCATTGAGTCACAGTGCCATGTGTGTGTGTCTGCACGCTGGTATAGGCTGTGCATTGAGTCACAGTGAGGGTTGTGTGTGTCTGTGTGTGCTGCTATATGCTGACCATTGAGTCACAGTGAGGCGTGTGTGTGTGTGTGCTGGTACAGGCAGCGCATTGAGTCACAGTGAGGTGCTTGTGTGTGTGTGTTTCGGTATAGACTCTTCACTGAGTCACAGTGAGCCATGTGTGTGTGATGACATAGGCTGTGCATTGAGTCACAGTGAGCCGTGTGTCTGTGTGCTGGTATAGTCTGAGCATTGAGTCACACGGAGGTTGTGTGTGTGTGTGCTGGTATGGATGGTGCATTGCGTTACACTGAGCCATGTGTGTGTGTATATGTGCTGGTATAGACTGTGTATTGAGTCACAGTCTGTGTCTGTGTGCTGGTATAGACGGTGCATTGAGTCACAGCTGTGTGTGTGTGAGTGTGTGTGTCTGTGTGCTGTTATTGGGTTTGCACTGAATCACAGTGAGCCATCTGTGTGTGTTTGTATGTGTGTGTGTGTGCAGATATGGATGGTGCATTGAGTCACAGTGATCAGTGTGTGTGTGTGTGTGTGCTGGTACAGGCTGTGCATTGAGTCACACTGAGGTGTGTGTGTGTATGTGTGTGCTGGTATAGATAGTGCATTGAGTCACAGTGCCGTGTGTGTGTGTGTCTGTACGCTGGTATAGACTGTGTATTGAGTCACAGTGAAGGGTGTGTGTGTGCTGCTATAGGTTGACCACTGAGTCACAGTGAGCTGTGTATGTGTGCTGATACAGGCTGCTTATTGAGTCACAGGTGTGTTTGTGTGTGTGTGCTGGTGCAGGCTGCACATTGAGTCACAGTGAGGTGTGTGTGGTGTATGTGCTGGTATGGATAGTGCATTGAGTTACACTGAGCCGTGTGTGTGTGTGTGTGTGTGTGTGTGTGCATGCTGGTATAGACAGTGTATTGAGCCACAGTCAGGTGTGTGTTTGTGTGCGCTGGTATAGACTGTGTATTGAGTCACAGTCATTTGTGTGTGTGTGTGTACTGGTATAGACTGCATTGAGTCACAGTCGTGTGTGTGTGAGTGGGTGTGTCTGTGTGCTGTTATAGGCTTTGCACTGAATCACAGTGAGCCGTCTGTGTGTGTTTGTATGTGTGTGCAGGTATGGATGGTGCATTGAAACACAGTGAGCAGTGTGTGTGTGTGTGTGTGTGTGTGTGTGTACGGGTGCTAATTTAGGCTGTGCATTGAGCCATAGTGAGCCATGTGTGTGTGGTTGTGCTTGTATAGACTGTGCACTGAGTCACATTGCACGGTGTGTGTGTGTGTGTTTGTCCTGGTATAGGCTGTGCACTGAGTCACAGTGAGCCGTGTGTGTGTGTGTGTGTGTGTGTGCAGGTATGGATAGTGCATTGAGTCACAGTGAGCTGTGTGTGTGTTTGTGTTCTGGTATAGGCTGTACATTGATTCAGAGTGAGTCGTGGGTCTGTGTGTGTGTGTTCTGGTATAGGCTGTGCATTGAGTCAGAGTCAGGTTTCTTTCTGTGTGTGTGTGTGCTGGTATAACTGTGCATTGAGTCACAGTCAACTGCGTGTGTGTGTGTGTGTATACTGGTATATGCTGTGCATGCACTCACAGTGAGGGGGGTGTGTGTGTGTATGCTGGTATAGTCTGAGCATTGAGTCACAGTGAGCTGTGTGTGTGTGTGTGTGTGTGTGTGCTGTTGGAGACTGTGCATTGAGTCACAGTGAGCCATATGTGTGTGTGCATGCCTGTGTGCTGGTGTAGGGTGTGCATTGAATCAAATTGACCCATGCTTGTTTGTGCTAGTATAGACTGTGCATCGAGTCACAATTAGCCATGTGTGTGTGTGTGTGTGTGTGTGCTGGTATAGGCTGAACAGTGAGTCATACTCATGTGTGTGTGAGTCTGGTGGTATCAGCTTTGCATTGAGTGACAGTGAGGGTTGCATGTGTCTGTGTGTGTGTACTACTATAATCTGAGCATTGAGTCACAGTGAGGTCTGTGTGTGTGTGCACAGGTGGTAATTTAGGCTGGGCATTGAGTCACAGTGCACCATGTGTGTTTTGTTTTTGTGCTGGTATAGACTATGCACTGAGGCACTTTGAGCCGTGTGTGTGTGTATGTTTGTCCTGGTATAGGCTGTGCAATGAGTCACAGTGAGCTGTGTGTGTATGTGTGTGCTGGTATAGGCTGAGCATTGAGTCACAGTGAGGTGTGTGTGTGTGTGAGCACTGGTACAGGCTGTGCATTGAGTCAAAGGGGTGTGTGTGTGTGTTTGCTGGTGCAGGCTGCGCATTGAATCACAGTGAGCTGTGTGTGTGTGTGTGTGCTGGTATAGACCATGCACTGAGTCACAGTGAGCCGTGTGTGTGTGTGCTGGTATAGTCTGAGCATTGAGTCATAGTGAGGTGCATGTGTGTGTGTGCATGTGCTGTCATGGATGGTGCATTGAGTCACACTGAGAAAAACGTGTGTGTGTGTGTGTATGTGCTCATATAGACTGTACATTGAGTCATAGTCAGGTGTGTGTGTGTGTGTGTGTGTGTGTGTTCAGGTATAGGCTGGGCATTGAGTCACAGTGAGCTTTGTGTGTGATGTGTGTGCATGCTGGTATAGGCTGTTCATTTAGTCACAGAGAGGAGTGTGTGTCTGTGTTTGCTAGTATAGGCTGACCATTGAGTCACAGTGAGGTGTGTGTGTGTGTGAACTTAGTGGTATAGGCTTCGCATTGAGTCACAGTGAGCTGTTTGTGTTTGAGTGTGTGTATGTGTGTGTGTGTGTTCAGGTATAGGCTGTGCATTGAGTCACAGTCAGCATGTGTGTGATGTGTGTGCATGCTGGTATAGGCTGTTCATTTAGTCACAGAGAGGAGTGTGTGTCTGTGTTTGCTGGTATAGGCTGACCATTGAGTCACAGTGAGGTGTGTGTGTGTGTGTGAACTTACTGGTATAGGCTTCGCATTGAGTCACAGTGAGCTGTTTGTGTTTGAGTGTGTGTATGTGTGTGTGTGTGTGCAGGTATAGGCTGTGTATTGACTCACAGTGAGCCATGTGTGTTTCTCTGTGTGTGTGAGCATGCTAGCATAGACTGTGCACTGAGTTACAGGGAGCCGTGTGTGTGTGTGCTGGTATAGACTGTGCATTGAGTCACAGTCAGGTGTGTTTTTGTGCATGTGTGTGCTGGTATAGACTATGCATTGATTAACAGTCAACCGTGTGTGTGTGTGTGTGTGCATGAACGCTGTTATAGGTAGTGCACTGAGGCACAGTAAGGGGTGTGTGTGTTCGTGGGCTGGTATAGGCAGACCAATGAGTGACAGTGAGGTCAGTGTGTGTGTGTGTGTGTGTGTTGGCATAGGCTTGAGGCACAGTAAGATGTTTGTGAGTGCGTGTGTGCTGGTATAGAGTGTGCACTGAGACACAGAGAGCCGTGTGTGTATGTGTGTGTGTGCCGGTATAGACATTTCATTGAGTCACATTGAGCCGTGTGTGTGTGTGTGTTTGTGTGGGTGTAGGTACGGATGGTGCATTGAGTCACAGTGAGCTGTGTGTGTGTGTGTACATACGTGTGTGCTGGTATACGATGTGCATTGAGTGTCAGTGAGGGTTGTCTGTGTCTGCCTGTGATGGCATAGGCTGTGCATTGAGTCACAGTGAGCCGTGTGTGTGTGTGTATGTGTGCTGGTACAGGCATTGCACTGTGTCACAGTGAGCTGTGAATGTGTGTGTGTGTGTGTGTAGGTAAGAATGGTGCTTTGAATTACAGTAAGCAGTGTGTGTGTGTGTGCTTCAATAGGCTGCACATTGAGTCACAGTGAGCTGTGTGTGTGAGTGTGTGTGCTGATATAGGCTGAGCATTGAGTCACAGTGACGGATCTGTGTGTGTGTGTGATGGTACAGGCTGTGCATTGAGTCAGAGTGAAGTGTGTGTGAGTGTGTCTGCGTGCAGGTATAGGCTGGGAGTTGAGTCACACTGAGTCGTGTGTGTGTGTGTGTGTGTGTGTGTGTGCTGGTATAGGCTGTGCATTGACTCACAGTGAGGGGTGTGTGTATGTGACGCTACAGAAAGTGCTTTGAGTCACAATGAGGTGTGTGTGTTTGCAGGTATAGGCTGAGCATTGAGTCATAGTGAGGTTTGTGTGTGTGTGTGTGTGTGCTGGTATAGACTCTACACTGAGTGACAGTGAGCCGTGTGTGTGTTTGCTGGTATAGTCTGAGCACTGAGTCACAGTAAGGTGCATGTGTGTGTGTATGTGCTCGTATGGATGATGCATATAGTCACACTGATCCATACGACTGTGTGTGTTTGCGTGTGTGCTGTTATAGGCTGTTCACTGAGTTGCAGAGAGCCGTCTGTGTGTGTCTGTGTGTGTCTGTGTGCAGGTATGGACGGTGCATTGAGTAACAGGGTGCCGTGTGTGTGTGTGTGTGTGTGTGTGTGCAGGTATGGATAGTGCATTGAATCACAGTGAGCTGTGTGTGTGTTTGTGTTCTGATATAGGCTGTACATTGATTCAGAGTGAGCCGTGGGTCTGTGTGTGTGTGTTCTGGTATAGGCTGTGCATTGAGTCAGAGTCAGGTTTCTTTCTGTGTGTGTGTGTGCTGGTATAACTGTGCATTGAGTCACAGTCAACTGCGTGTGTGTATACTGGTATATGCTGTGCATGCACTCACAGTGAGGGGTGTGTGTGTTTGTGTGTATGCTGGTATAGTCTGAGCATTGAGTCACAGTGAGCTGTGTGTGTGTGTGTGTGTGTGTGTGCTGTTGGAGACTGTGCATTGAGTCACAGTGAGCCATATGTGTGTGCATGCCTGTGTGCTGGTGTAGAGTGTGCATTGAATCAAATTGACCCATGCTTGTTTGTGCCAGTATAGACTGTTCATCGAGTCACAATTAGCCATGCGTGTGTGTGTGTGTGTGTGTGTGCTGGTATAGGCTGAACAGTGAGTCATACTCATGTGTGTGTGAGTGTGGTGGTATCAGCTTTGCATTGAGTCACAGTGAGGGTTGCATGTGTCTGTGTGTGTGTACTACTATAATCTGAGCATTGAGTCACAGTGAGGTCTGTGTGTGTGTGCACAGGTGGTAATTTAGGCTGGGCATTGAGTCACAGTGCACCATGTGTGTTTGTTTTTGTGCTGGTATAGACTATGCACTGAGGCACTTTGAGCCGTGTGTGTGTGTATGTTTGTCCTGGTATAGGCTGAGCATTGAGTCACAATGAGCTGTGTTTGTGTGTCTGTGCTGGTATAGGCTGCACATTGAGTCACAGTGAGGTGTGTGTGTGTGTGTGTGAGCACTGGTACAGGCTGTGCATTGAGTCAAAGGTGTGTGAGTGTGTGTTTGCTGGTGCAGGCCGCGCATTGAATCACAGTGAGCTGTGTGTGTGTGTGTGTGTGCTGGTATAGACCATGCACTGAGTCACAGTGAGCCGTGTGTGTGTGTGCTGGTATAGTCTGAGCATTGAGTCATAGTGAGGTGCATGTGTGTGTGTGCATGTGCTGTCATGGATGGTGCATTGAGTCACACTGAGAAAAACGTGTGTGTGTGTGTGTATGTGCTCATATAGACTGTGCATTGAGTCATAGTCAGGTGTGTGTGTGTGTGTGTGTGTTCAGGTATAGGCTGGGCATTGAGTCACAGTGAGCTTTGTGTGTGATGTGTGTGCATGCTGGTATAGGCTGTTCATTTAGTCACAGAGAGGAGTGTGTGTCTGTGTTTGCTGGTATAGGCTGACCATTGAGTCACAGTGAGGTGTGTGTGTGTGTGTGTGTGAACTTACTGGTATAGGCTTCGCATTGAGTCACAGTGAGCTGTTTGTGTTTGAGTGTGTGTATGTGTGTGTGTGTGCAGGTATAGGCTGTGTATTGACTCACAGTGAGCCATGTGTGTTTCTCTGTGTGTGTGAGCATGCTAGCATAGACTGTGCACTGAGTTACAGGGAGCCGTGTGTGTGTGTGCTGGTATAGACTGTGCATTGAGTCACAGTCAGGTGTGTTTTTGTGCATGTGTGTGCTGGTATAGACTATGCATTGATTAACAGTCAACCGTGTGTGTGTGTGTGTGTGTGCATGCACGCTGTTATAGGCAGTGCACTGAGGCACAGTAAGGGGTGTGTGTGTTCGTGGGCTGGTATAAGCAGACCAATGAGTGACAGTGAGGTCAGTGTGTGTGTGTGTGTGTGTTGGCATAGGCTTGAGGCACAGTGAGATGTTTGTGAGTGCGTGTGTGCTGGTATAGAGTGTGCACTGAGACACAGAGAGCCGTGTGTGTGTGTGTGTGTGTGCCGGTATAGACATTTCATTGAGTCACATTGAGCCGTGTGTGTGTGTGTGTTTGTGTGGGTGTAGGTACGGATGGTGCATTGAGTCACAGTGAGCTGTGTGTGTGTGTGTACATTCGTGTGTGCTGGTATACGATGTGCACTGAGTGTCAGTGAGGGTTGTCTGTGTCTGCCTGTGATGGCATAGGCTGTGCATTGAGTCACAGTGAGCCGTGTGTGTGTGTGTATATGTGCTGGTACAGGCATTGCACTGTGTCACAGTGAGCTGTGAATGTGTGTGTGTGTGTGTGTAGGTAAGAATGGTGCTTTGAATTACAGTAAGCAGTGTGTGTGTGTGTGCTTCAATAGGCTGCACATTGAGTCACAGTGAGCTGTGTGTATGAGTGTGTGTGCTGATATAGGCTGAGCATTGAGTCACAGTGACGGATCTGTGTGTGTGTGATGGTACAGGCTGTGCATTGAGTCAGGGTGAAGTGTATGTGTGAGTGTGTGCAGGTATAGGCTGGGAATTGAGTCACACTGAGCCGTGTGTGTGTGTGTGTGTGTGCTGGTATAGGCTGTGCATTGACTCACAGTGAGGGGTGTGTGTGTGTGTGTGACGCTAGAGAAAGTGCTTTGAGTCACAATGAGGTGTGTGTGTTTGCAGGTATAGGCTGAGCATTGAGTCATAGTGAGGTTTGTGTGTGTGTGTGTGTGCTGGTATAGACTCTGCATTGAGTCACAGTGAGCCGTGTGTGTGTTTGCAGGTATAGGCTGAGCACTGAGTCACAGTAAGGTGCATGTGTGTGTGTATGTGCTCGTATGGATGACGCATATAGTCACACTGATCCATACGACTGTGTGTGTTTGCGTGTGTGCTGTTATAGGCTGTTCACTGAGTTGCAGAGAGCCGTCTGTGTGTGTCTGTGTGTGTCTGTGTGCAGGTATGGACGGTGCATTGAGTAACAGGGTGCCGTGTGTGTGTGTGTGTGTGTGTGTGTGTGTTCATGGGTGCTCGTTTTGGCTGTGCATTCAGTCACAGTGAGCCATATGAGTGTGTGTTTGAGCTGGTATAGACTGTGCATTGAGTCAGAATAAACCGTGTGTGTGTGTGTGTGTGTCCTGGTATAGGCTGTATATTGAGTCTCAGTGAGCTGTTCATCTGTGTGTTTGTGTTGGTACAGGCTGTACACTGAGTCACATTGAGACATGTTTGTCTGTGTGTGTGTGTGCGCTGCTACAGGCTCTGCATTCATCACAGTGAGGTGTGTGTGTGTGTGTGTGTGTGTGTGTGTGTTGGTATAGGTTGTGTATGGAGTTACAGCGAGCCGTGTGTATATGTGTGGGTGTGTTATTTTGTGTGTGCTGATATGGGATGTACATTGAGTCTCATTGAGCCGTGTGTGTGTGTGTGTGTGTGTGTGCTGGTATACGCTGTACATTGTGTCACAGTGACCCATGTGTGGGTGCATGTGCTGGTATAGACTGAGCATTGGCTCACAGTGAGGTGTGTGTGTCAGTGCGCTGTATAAGCTGAGCATTGAGTTACAAGGAGGTGTGTGTGTGCAATGATATATGCTCTGCTTTGAGTCACATTGAGTTTTTTTGTGTGTGTGTGTTCTGGTATAAGCTGTTCCCTGTGTCACAGTGAGACTTGTATCTGTGTGTATGTGCTCATATAGGCTGTGCATTGAGTAACAGTGAGCTGTGTGTGTGTGTGTTTGTGTGTCTGCTGTTACATGCCATGGATAGAGTCACAGTGAGCCGTGTGTGTGTGTGCTGGTTTAGGGGGTGCATTGAATCACAGTGAGCTGTGTGTGTGTGTGCTGGTTTAGGGGGTGCATTGAATCACAGTGAGCCGTGTGTGTGTGTCTGGGTGAGTGGTGGTATAGGCTGTGCATTGATTCACAGAAAACTGTGTGTGTATGTGCGTGTGCTGTCAGAGGCTGTGCATTAAGTCACCATGAGGCGTGTTTGTGTGTGCCAGTAAGGGCTGTGCACTGAGTCACAGTGAGAGGTGTGTGTGTTTGTGTTTGTGCTGGTATTGGCTATGGATTAAATCACACTGAGCCTTATGTGAGCACGGCTGTGCTTGTATGTACACAAGCTGCTGCAGCTGCTGACCTTCAACGCTCCCTGAAAGGAGTTCAGGGTGGACATCAGGAATGAGGCACTCTGTGCTCTAGAAAATAACTAGGATAGCAGACCTTCAGATAGTTAGATATTTTCAGAAGACGATTTTATGAGCCCAATTCTTGCATCTCTTCATATCTAGAAAAGCACTAAAATCCTTCATGGTGATGTCTGCTCCTCTCCTGCTAGGTGACTAGCAGTAACCCTCATGAGACTAGCAGCAAACTTCTGCAAAAATATGTGCTTGATTGCATATACTCCCCCTTCACCAAAATCACATGTATACTGAGCTTCCCCCCTACCTCCTTGAAGCAGTTTCTCAGAGGTATCTGAGATGCTGTCTCCTGGGCTATAGTCCTCATTTTGCCCCCAAAAAAACTTAATTCACAACTCTCACATTTACTCTCTTTCTTTTTTTTTTCGTATCACAATCCTAGCACTGGTCAGATGTGGCACCCAATGAAGTTTTGATTACGAGAGTATATACCATGTCTTATGCAGTCATGATAAGGAGTCTGATAAAACGTCTGTCTATACTCAAAATTCTGCAATTTTTTTTTTTACTACTCTGTGATTCCAATCTCTTAAGATAGATGTGATATTGGGACATGTAAGAGATAGGGATAACAAATAATTATTATAAAGATTATAAGGATAGATTGACAATGATGCAAATAATGTACTCAAACGACTCAAGCAACCAAAAACCATGCAGAATATTAGCTATAAGAAAAGGCATAGTAAAAGGTATCCCAAGAAGAAGAAATCTCAGTCTTTAATGAGATTCACTATTGCCCCACAGATTGACACATCTTTTAAGTATGTTAATTACACTCAAAAAAGGAAGGAACTCCCGGGTAAACAGAAGCATAGTAAGAGGTACGCAAACAAAAAACAGATCCCTGTTGAGACTCATTTTACATTTTAAAGTGTAACTGACCTTTTGGTGCTGTCTTTGTGTATTTTGTGGGAAGGTGTACTGACTTCAGATTAAAGCAAATTACATACAAATGCCTGATAATGTAAGACAATTAGAAGAATATAAGAATGGGCAGTGATTATACATATTTGACCTGCAATATTGCTATAAACCCTTATTCTCAGAGAGTGAAATCTGAAACCCATAACACTGGAAGTATTTTAAGTAATTATACCTAATTATACTCTTGAATAGTAGGACCTGGCATGGAATTCACTTAACTTTTCATAAAGATGCAAAAATCACAACCGAAATTATATCACAGGGCATTTTCTCCACTGTTAGTATTGTTGAAAATATTTTAAAACATGAGACCCAGTGAATTCTTGCCTTTGTTTATGCAAATAAGGAATTGTTATTAAGAGAAATGAATAACAGGGTAACACTCTAAACTGGAGAGAAAGGGGCAAGGAAACTGTTTTGGCTTGATAAAGAAGATGGGAAATCTTCAGAGTGCTGTGAAAGGAGGTTACACATCTAGCCTCCAGGATTCCAGGCTATATCATAGGTAACATGGACATTTGATGTAGAACTTGAAGACAGGCTATAACCTCACAAATGAGGCTGAGTATCACTCCTATTTTATTTTATTTTATATTTATTTATTCATTTGGCTGTGTCAGGTCTTAGTTGCAGCAAGCGGGATCTTTCATTGTGGTGCTCGGCCTCTCTAGTTGTGGCCTGCAGGCTCAGTAGCTGTGGTGCAAGGGCTTAGTTGCCCTGTGGCATTTGTGATCTTAGTTCCCTGACCAGGGATTGAACCCACATCCCCTGCATTGGAAGGCAGATTCTTAAACACTGGATCACCAGGGAAGTCCCCACTTGTATTTTAGAATCAGATGCTCTATACTTTATAAAAACAATTCAATCCTTTACACCTTTTTACTTCGTAATTAGTAATTGTTAGGGTTTTAAAATTTTTTTTCAAGTTTTGGAAAATGTCTCTAGACATCTTAAGATTATCCAGCACAGCATTTTCTATTAAGAAATACAGAAGTGTATACTTAGGCAGGACTGAATCTTTCTTCTGTGAATTCTTCCCATATGCTGACAATACTAATGTTCTGAACCAATAACCAGGAAATATATATCAGGGAAATACAATTACATACTGTCCAGGAATAGCACAACTCACACAGAATAGATGACACCTCCAGAAGCCAGAAGGGAAGCCAAAAGGGAAGGTGTTTGGAAGTCATATTTATTTTTTCTGGGAAAGTATATTTTTCAGCTGCTTGCTGAATGTTGTTAACTTTATGTAAAAATAGCAGCAGCATTAAGTATTGCCAGGAACTGTTCTAAATGTTTCACATGTATAAGCTCATCTCATTCTCATAATATATCTGTAAAGAAGATACTGTTTTCCCCATTTTACAGGTAAGGAAACAAATGGACAGAAAAGTTACCAAAACATTTTCTACATCACAGAGCAAATTAGTGGTTTTGTTACTGAAGAAAGTTCCTGTGCCCAATGCACAGTGAGACCAAATAAACTGAAACACTGCAGTTTGGAGCAGAGAAAGGCTTCCTGCAGGGCCAAGAAAGGAGAACAGGCAGCTTGTGCTCAAAAATGCCGAACTCCCTGATGGTTTTGAGGAAAAGTTTTAGGCAAATTTGAGGTGAAAGCTGCAGGGTGTGTGACTTTCTTCTGATTGATTGGTGGTTAAGTTAACAGGTGATGTTCCAGGAATATTGTGCTCAGTGTGAATTTACCATCCTCCACCTGGGTGAAGAAGAACTCAGAGATAGTGTTACATATGTCCTTTGAGGAGGAGCCAGGGCGCTGCCCCATCCTGTATCTTTGTTTTTGCATTCACTCCTTTCCCTGATTAACAAGTGTTTGAATCTATCCCACTGGAGCTCAGGAAAGGTCTAGGAGGCTGAATGAGGCCTATTTTCTACAAACAAGAAACAGAGGACGTGGAAAGGATTTGCACCCAGGAGTTACATACAGTCCTGCTTGATATCAGTTGAGC
Source organism: Balaenoptera musculus (assembly GCF_009873245.2). Taxonomy (NCBI): domain Eukaryota; kingdom Metazoa; phylum Chordata; class Mammalia; order Artiodactyla; family Balaenopteridae; genus Balaenoptera; species Balaenoptera musculus. Next base: position 554,037 of record NC_045807.1, on the reverse strand, counting down.
ACAGGAATTCAAGCATGGGCAGAATAATTTCAGGACCTTTACAGTTTATCATTTAGCCTTGTGCCCAGTGTTGCTCAAACACTTTCAGTTCAACAGTGCCAGCAAAATTTATCATTTTCTCCAAAGCTACTTCCTCTTTTAGTCATTATCTCAGATGACGGCTTCATCTTCACCAATACCCAGGCTCAGAACCTTGTACTGATTTTTTTAAACTATGCTTCTCTTATTTCATATCCACTAACCACAAATAATTTCCTCCTTTATCATCATATGAATATCAAGTTAGTCTCCTTGTCTCATTGTTTAGCTCAGGCCTTTATTTAACTTGACATTTATAATGAGCAGCTTCCCTCCCACCCCCATATACTGTTTTAAAACAGTGTAAGTGTTTATGAGTTCCTTTTGTGTATATTCTTCAAATAATTCCATCATTACTCAACAGTGTGCTTGATTTCCTGAGAACCTCCTTATTGCTCTTTCTGACTCATATCTACCTCCTTTATCTCACTCTTTACATTTCTGGCAGAGTTTTTTCTTAACACAAAGCTCACTGTGAAACCACACAACTCAGATGGGACTCAAATCCAGCCAAAAGTCAGACTGGGGCTTGAAACCAAGGTCTTTTAATTAGAATCACTCACCTGGTGTCAATATTTACTGAAGCTTAGGTCCTTTATGTCTCATCACAGAAGGAATTCAGTGAGAAGCAAAGTGATAAGCAAGAAGCAGATTTGTTAGCATAGGATGATTGTGAGACATACAAGCAGGCAGGCAAGGGGGCTCTGCCCTGAGAACTATGTGGGAAAGCAGCTTTATTTAGGGAGATACACACTCTGTAGGCAGAGTCCATGGCATCTGAGAAGGTGAGAGATCCTGGGAGATACACATTCCATAAGCAGAATGCAAAATATCTCAAAAGGTGAGAGAGGCCCCAAATTATTCAATGGTTAGTTTTTATGGGCTGGGTAATTTCATAGCCTAAGGAGTGGGAGGATTTTTCCAACTATTTTGGGGAAGGGGTGGGGATTTCCAGGAATTGGGCCACCTCCTACTTTTTGACCTTTTATGGTTGGCCTCAGAACTATCCTGGTGCCTGTGGGTGTGTCATTTAGATGTTGATATGTTACAATGAGTGTATGATGAGGCTCAAGGTCCACTGGAAGTCGAATCATCCACCATCTTGGGCCTAATCGGTTCTAACCAGTTATGTAGTATCCTCAACAGCTATATCAGTCTTTAAGGGTTGTGCCCTGCCCCCTTCCCTTCTGTTTCATTTCTACCACATTACTACTAGAAAACCTTCGATATGGCCCACAACATTCAAGATAATTCAAGATCTGGCTCCAAAAGAGCTCTTTGATTTTTTTTTTCTATACTCTGATCATTTGCCATCCCTCTTGTCCACCTTGTCACCAACTGGTACATCTACTACCATCGTTGCTGTTTCACATCACCTGTTCTGGACTGCTCAGTTTTTCTTGGAACACTCAGCATTTTCCTACCTGTATACTTTGTTCCCCTGCACAAAAGATACTATGTTCTTGCCTCTCAAATTCCTTCAACATTCACACACACTTTCCCTTCTCTGTGATCCCACAGTCCTTCTGTATTTTTTTAAAATAAATTTATTTATTTATTTATTTATTTATTTATTTATTAATTTATGGCTGTGTTGGGTCTTTGTTGCTGCGTGTGGGCTTTCTCTATTTGCGGCGAGCGGGGGCTGCTCTTGGTTGTGGTGCGTGGGCTTCTAATTGCAGTGGCTTCTCTTGCTGTGGAGCATGGGCTCTAGGTGCATGGGCTCAGTAGTTGTGGCTCACAGGCTCTACATTGTGGCACATGGGGTTAGTTGCTCTGTGGCATGTGAGATCTTCCCAGACCAGGGCTCAAACCTATGTTCCCTGCATTGGCAGGCAGATTCTTAACCACTGAGCCACCAGGGAAGGCCCTCTTTGGTTTTTAAGTAGTCTTTATTTGTAAAACACTTTAGATTAACAGAAAAAAAGTGACAAGTTCATATGGGAAGTTTTCATATGCCCCCTCAAACAGCTTCTCCTAATACAAACATCTTACATGAGATTGTAATTTGTTACAATTAATAAACCAAATGTTGAGGCATTACTATTAACTAAAGACCATGGTTTCTTTAGATTTTCTTAGTATTTTACCTACCATATTTACTGTTCCAGAATTCTAGTCAGGGTGCCACATTACATGTCTTCTTAGGCTCATCTTGTTTATGGCAGTTTCTCAAACCTTTACAGTTTTGAAGAGTATTGGTAAGAATATTGTAAGATGCCCCTCTAATGGAATTTGCCTAATGATTTTTTCATTATTAAACTGGGGATATGGGTTTTATGGAGGAAGATCATGGAGTAGTACCATTTTTATCCCATCATATGAAGGGGCCATGTTATCAACATGCTGCTAACTTGTATCATTTGGCTGAGGTGATATTTTACAAGTTTCTCCAGTGCAAAATTACTCTTCCCTCCATTTCACTGTACTCTTTGGAAGCAGATATCTACATAATTTGTTTCAAATTCTATGCAAAGTAAATCTGTCTCTTCTCCCCTATTTATTTATTCAATCATTTATTTCAATAAATCATTTACATCAGACTCAGATATATTTATTTCACTTTGAGTTATAATCAAATTCTATTTAATAGTTTCACTGCTGATTGTTCCAATTTTGGCCATTGAGAGCTCTATCAATTTGTTCCTGCATCCGTTTCATAGTCCCCTATCCATGTGGATTGACTGATTTTTGAGAAATTCCTTATTTCCTTATATATTTGCTGCCCCAGTCCTAGAATCAGCTATTCCTCCAAGGAACCCCTGTTTCTTTTATAGGAAAATGGTATTAGAAACCAAGGTCTAGGTGCCAGTTGTGCTCATGACCAGATAGCTGATGAAACATTATTTCTGGGTGTGTCTGTGAGAACATTTCTGGAATAGATTGCCATTAGAGTTGGAGAACTGTGTTAAGCAGATGGCTGTCCCCAGTACACGTAGGTATCATCTAATCCATTGAGAGTCCAAATACCATAAAAAGGCAGAGGAAGGGCAAAGTTATTCTTCCACCATATGTGGAATCTAAAACACAACACAAATGAAACCATCTATGAAGCAGAAAGAGACTCACAGACACAGAGAAGAGGCTTGTGGTTGCCAAGCGGGAGGGGCTGGGGGGAGGGAAGGATTGGGAGTTTGGGATTAGCAGAGGCAAACTAGTATATACAGAATGGGTAAACAACAAGAACCTTTTGGATAGCACAGGGAACTATATTCAACAACCTGTGATAAACCATAATGGAAAAGAATAGGAAAAAGAACATATATATATGTTATATATCTGAATCATTTTGCCGTATAGCAGAAATTAACACAATGCTGTAAATCAACTACACTTCAATTTTAAAAAATGGATTTAACCACAGAGGAAGAGAAATGCAGTATGATTTCAGTTATACGTGGAATTTAAAAAAAACAAACAAAACTAAAAAGAAACAGACTCATAGAGACAGAGAACAAACTGGTGGTCACCAGAGGGGAGGTGTGGAGGTGGGTATGATTGAAATAGGTGAAGCAGATCAAGAGGTACAAACTTTAGTTTGAACAGTTCTAAAACAAATAAGCCACAGGGATGTAACATACAGCATAAGAAATATGGTCAATAATATTGGAGCAACTTTGTATGGGGACAGATGGTCACTAGACTTATAGTGGTGGTCATTTCATAAATGTATACAAATGTCAAATCACTATGTTGTATACCTGAAAATAAATTATATTGTAGGTCAACTATACTTCAGATAAATAAATAAATAAGCAAGTAAATAAGAGGGGAAAAATCCTATATTAGAAAAGAAGAAAAATTTGGAATCAGTGATCTATATTTTCAGCTTAAGAATCTAGAAAATATTTAGAAACACTCATTAGAAAATATTCTTAAACCACTAAAAAACTCTCCTCTGTAAAACAGAAATTCTCAAGACTTTCCTAAACGTACAAAACTCACAAAGAATGGGCAGATTTAGCCAATACCTGATAGAAAACAGCAAATGAGGCCCAATTCTGCTCCCTTTAGTGCTAAGGAAAATATTTCATCAAAACAAGGTGCACCTTGGGACTTCACTGGTGGTGCAGTGGTTAGGAATCCACCTGCCAGTGCAGGAGACATGGCTTCGAGCCCTGGTCTGGGAAGATCCCACGTGCCTTGGGGCAGCTAAGCCTGTGCGTCACAATTACTGAGCCTGTGTGACAAAATTACTGAAGCCCACACGCCTAGATCCTGTGCTCTGCAACGAGAAGCCACCGCAATGAGAAGCCCGTGTTCTCTGCAATTAGAGAAAGCCCGCATGCAGCAACAAGACCCGATGCAGCCAAAAATAAATAAAATAAATTTTAAAAACCCAAAAAATGAGAGGTACCATGACTTCCCCAGCAGTCCAGTGGTTAAGAATCCACGCTTCCTTTGCAGGGGGCACAGGTTCCATCACTGGTCGGGGAAATAAGATCCTGCGTGCCATGGTGTGGCCAAAAAAAAAAGATGCACCACTAAGAACCAACTTTGCTTACTAAACTCATACACAATCAATTATTAGATATATTTCAGGGATATTATATTTAAGGGATTAAATATCAATCTTGTGAAAACCAGAAATTTTCTCAGTATACACCCCCTTTTGTCAATAACCCATGTTCTGATACATGCTATCTTTTTATATCTGAATTAGAAGCTTTTCTGTTTTTTCCTCATCTTGCTTATTTTTCTACAGGCTCAGCCAAATGTAGAAGCCCTATTGTTTTCACTTAATTGTTAACTAAAAGCTGGCCATTTCAGAGGTTTTTGATGAAATACATGAAAATTAAATTGTAGTCAAATCATCAGTGCAGATTTTTCACGCAAGTATTCTTGAAATGTTTATGTCATGAACTCCAGTTTTCTTTTCGAATACCTTATAATTAAAACATCAAGCAAAATTTCAACTCTGTAATTGTTAGGCTTCACGCGTAGAATTATTCAACTGTCCCTTGACTCCATTTTTGGCTGTAAAACCATTTTCCTGTAGAATGAAGCATGGCAACTGTTTTAGATGATGTTCGTCATCCAGGTAGATCATGAAAATTATTCATTTTTCTATTTCTTTTCAACAATGTAGGTATAAAAATTTACCTTTAGCACATTTTTGTAATTATATAAAGAGTTTAAACATACATTGAATGACTATTTTTTTTTTTTGAATGACTATTTTTTAGGCCTCTGATGCTTAAAATCTGAAGAGTTGGTTTTGAACTGTATGAAGGAGGGACACCTAGGGAATGTTTAAAGATACCCAATTTCTGCCACTCCTAGAAACTGAGACCATAAATGTCGCATAAGGCCCACGAACCTATAAGTGACACAGCAACTATAGGTGGGTTGAAGAACCACCATGTAATTCAAAAAATTTGGCTTTGGCAAATTTAAAATATTGAGAACTGGAGAGTTCACTGGCAGTCCAGTGGTTAGGACTTGGCACTTTCACTGCCAAGACCCGGGTTCAATCACTGGTGGGAGAACAAAGATCCCACAAGCCATGTGGCACAGCCAAAAAAAAAGAAAAGTACAGTTGTCATGATTTAATAGTGTTCTTCAGGGTGTTAAATACTGAGATAAGCAGTACTGTGAATTCCAAAAAACTCTGACTTGAGGATTCCTAACTCAACTTCCAAGAGCATGATTTTTCTTTATTTCTTTCTCTTTCTTATTTTTGGCTGCATTGGGTCTTCACTGCTGTGTGTAGACTTTCTCTAGTCGTGGCGAGCGGGGCTACTCTTGGTTGCGGTGAGTAGGCTTCTCATTACAGTGGCTTCTCTTGTTGCGGAGGACGGGCCCTAGGCACGTGGGCTTCAATAGTTGTGGTGTGCTGGCTCAGTAGTTGTGGTGTGCAGGCTTCGTTGCTCTGTGGCATGTGGGATCTTCCCGGACCAGGTTTGAACCCATGTCCCCTGCATTGGCAGGCGGATTCTTAACCACTGTACCACCAGGGAAGTCTGTGAAGAGTATGATTTTTTAAAATAAAATCTTACTTTTACAAGTAAGGCCTAGCAGGCATTTCTCTTAATCTTGTTATAGTTAAGAGACATTCTTGACTAAAACTGTAAATAAAAGGAAGTGTTTAAAATAGTTCATATATCATGTCATTTTCTGTACCACTATCTTGTACAGTATCAAGAATATTTCCTGTGTTTGACATGGTAAAGAGATCAGAATATGGTACTGCAAAATGTGCCACTGTGGCATAAGGATTATTTTGAGTTGAAGGCAACTGAGCAAAGGGAAGCATAGGCTGAGCTCTCTCACCTTTCACTGTCTGCCTTCAAACAGAACATAAATATCCCTTGTGACAGTGTTCCTGCAACATTCCCTCACACTTATCACTGGAGATGAATTGTCACTAAGTCTACCCAAAAAATCTTACTGAGGAGTCAATTTCCTATAAGTACTTTACATATACTTTCTTACTTTATTCTCAAGAGTAGCCCGTTTTGGGGAGTGGGGTGTTCTACTATTATTCCCATTTTACAGGTAACAGAAGTTGGACTTGAATAGACTAAAGATTCCATAGCCATAGTGATACAGCTGGGATTTGAATCAAACTCTAGCATTCTAGGGTAAGAAAAAAAATCTCAGAAGTTCTTTGTTATCATAGTTTTGGTCACTCAAGGCATACTTGAATGAGTTAATGTTTTCAACCAAACAATAATTTGATTTACTACAATGTCATTTGGAAATCTGTCTGGTTATATACCAGCACTTATTTTTCTAGTTTCTTTCTTTAAAGGCCTTCAAAAAGAGTAACTCCAGCAAGTTCACTTTGGGTTTCCTTAAGGACTATGAGGAAGTCTTTTCTGTGTGTTAAGAAGTGACTTTTATAGCTAACACTTTAGAGGCCCAACCCTGCCTGCAGAGTACAATTCCCTAAGGAGCTAAGAAAGAAAAAAAGGAGCAACTGATAGAGGCAGTGAAGAGAGTGAGGGCAGGAGTGAAGAGTGGAAGGAATGAAGAAAAGAGGGAAGGAAGGGAGGGAGACAGAGAGAAAGAAAAGGAAGGAAGGAAGGGAAACAAAAAGTATCATACTAAAACCAATTACATCTAAATTTTAATTTCTGAGGGTTGGGTCCAGGTTTGTGTATGGTTTCAAAGCTCCCAAGTGTAGCCAGTGTTAAGAACCAAAGATTAGCCCAGTAATTCTCAATCTTGGCAGCATACTGGATTAATAATCTGGGAAGTGTGAAAAAAAAAAAAAATCCTGATGTCAGGGCCAAGTACTAGAGATTGACATTTAATTTGTGTATGGTCTACAACACACTGAATTTTTTTAAAGCTTCTCAGGACATTCTAATGTGTAGCCATTATTTGAAAACCATGATCTAAAACTCATATTTTATAAGTGCTGTTTTACTTAAATATTGCTACATAAATTATCCTCAAAGCTAGTGGGTTAAACCAACAAACATTTTTGATTATCAACATTTTTGAGTCAGGAATATGAAAGTAGCTTATTCAGGAGATTCTGATTTAAAGTTGCAGTCATCTAAAGGCTACATTGATAGGATCTACTTCCATGGTGACTTATGTGGCAAATTGGTGCTTATTGTGCCTCACTTGCAAACCAAGTAGACCTATCCATAGGGTTGCTTAAGAGTCCTCAGAATGCAGTAGCAATTCAAGAAAGAAAAAGCAGAAGTAGCAGTGACTTTTATTACCTAATCTGGAAGTCACACCTTGCCACTTTAGCCACATTCTATTTGTTAGAAGGTATGCTGGTTAATTTATGTGTCAACCTAGGCCACATCTGTTTCGTCAAAGTATTTGGAGTGTGTCTTTGAAGGTGTTACTAGGTGAAATTAACATTTGAAAAATAGATTGTTCTATTCACAATGAGTGAGCTCTGTCCGCTGAGTTGAAGACGTGACTGTATCCTAAGAGTAGAACAAAAAGGCTAATTAAGAGGGAACTCCTCTTGCCTAACTGTTTGAGCTGGGATTTTGACCCTTTTGGCCTTGGGACTCAAAGCTGCTGTTTCAAACTGGCCCTTAGACCATTGGTTCTCCTGTTTCTTGGGTCTTTGGATTCTGACTGGAACTACATGGCTCTCCTGGGTCTCCAGCTTGGTGACAGGAGATTTGTTAGGGACTCTTTGACTGAAACCGCCAGCCTTGGCCAGGCAGCATGGTGATAGCTGCTTGCCTGAGTTGTCTCACAGCAGGAGGTCCTGATGAGGAATGCGGTGCTGCTGCCAAAAAGTAACCTGGAGAATTTGGGAGAGGCTGAAAGGAGGGAGGAGATGCCAGCCCATATGTCCTGCCAACCTCTCAGAACCCTCACGCTGGAATTCCGTCTTGCCAGAGAGATGCACACATGTGCCACTAGAAAGGATCCTGAGTCAGACCCACTATAGGCCGAGCAAGATGACTGCCCAGACACAAGCCAGAAACTAACTTTATCACCATAAAACCCGAGATTGTGAGCATTTCTTCTGGGTTCCCTCAACCTGCTGCTCTCCACCCAGGTGCCCCTTCCCAATAAAGTCTCTTGCTTTGTCAGCACATGTGTCTCCTCAGACAATTCATTTCTGAGTGTTAGACAAGAGCCCACTCTCAGGCCATGGAAGGGGTCCCCTTTCCTGCAACAACTGGGATGTGGCCTCTGTGTACCAATCATAATATTCCATAAACAAAACAGTATAATTAATATGAATCTCTACAGGGGATGAAAAAAGAAAGGAAAAGAGGAAGGAAGGAAGGAAGAAAGGGAGGGAGGGAGGAAGGATATACAGGAAAACTCCAGTTTTACCTTTCAGGGTCATTCACTATAGAACTTTCTTTGTATTAATTCTTCATGAATGACTTCACAACAAGATTAGTGAATTCACCCATATGCCCCAGAAAGAGCCCTAGGGGTCACCTATAAGTGCCCAAGACCATATATCTAACATTGGATCTGGAGAGATTATTCTAGCCAACAGCTATCTTTGGCTGAGAAACCTCATGGTGGGGAAAATGCATTCTAATCAAATCAAAAACAGGCTCTGACTGAGCTGAACTTCAGTAAACAAAAGTTTAACAAGCTTTCAAAGTAAAATGATGTAGCCATTACGGAAAATAGTGGGACTTCCCTGGTGGCGCAGTGGTTAGGAATCCGCCTGCCAATGCAGGGGACATGGGTTCGAGCCCTGGTTCAGGAAGATTCCACATGCCGCGGAGCAACTAAGCCTGTGCACCACAACTACTGAGCCTGCGCTCTAGAGCCCACAAACCAGAACCACTGAAGCCCACGCACCTACAGCCCCTGCTCCACAACAAGAGAAGCCACCACAATGAGAAGCCCATGCACCGCAACGAAGAGTAGAGCCCAGTTGCCGCAACTGCAGAAAGCCCATGCACAGCAACGAAGATCCAACGCAGCCGAAAATAAAGAAATAAAATAAATAAATTTAAAAATAAAAAAAGAGAATAGAGTCCTGAAAAAAATTAAAACTACAACTACCATACCATCTAGCAATTTCAGTTCTGGGTATATATTCAAGAGAATTTTTTTCAGAGACTTGAACAGAAATTCAGGTATTTACACACCCATGTTCATAGCAGCACTATTCACAGCAGCCAAAAGGTGAAAGGCAACTCAACTATTCATCAATAAGTTGGTAATATGTTCATACAATGGGATATATTCATACAATGGAATATTGTTCATCTCTGAAAACGAAATCCTATAATTTGCTACAGGATGGATGAATCTTGAAGACATTATGTAAATAAGGCCTTCACAAAAAGACAAATAACGTATGATTCCACTTATATGAGGTGACTAGAGTAGCCAAATTCATAGACAGAAAGTAGAAAAGTTTCCAGGGTATTGCTTGTGGGGTAAAGGGGAGTTGGTTACTTTGGAGAAAAAGGGATGGATAATGATGTGCCCAGAACTGCATCTCCACAATAGACAGAATTTAAACACTGGATTATTGATAAGAAATTGAGGAAAGAAAAAGTGACACTAGAATATGAGGAAGAGAGAAAAAAGAAGGGAATGGGTGAGGGAAGACCAGAAAGTTGGGAGATGAAGAGCGAGCTGAGAAGAGGCACAGAGTAGAATGTAGACAGACCCTTGACTGTGGGAGGGCCTCAATTCCATGAGAAACTTACTTTTATCCCCACGCCTAAGATACTCCTAACCACACACAGCCCAATCCTTGGCAGTTGAGTCCAGAGGATCCTTATCTAATGACATGTTTCTAGCCTCTATTTTCTTGCACCTTCCTCTGGATCCATTTCAGCTTACCCCTTTCTCTAACAGTGAAATGTGCATTTCTCAGTGTGGCATTAAAGAACTCTGCAGGGAATTCCCTGGTGGTCCAGTGGTTAGGACTCCGTGCTCCCAACGCAGGGAGCCAGGGTTTGATCCCTGGTCAGGGAACTAGATCCTGCACGCATGCCTTAACGAAGAGCCCATATGGTGCAACCGAGACCCGGCGCAGCCAAAACAAACAAACACTCTGCAGAGACCTAGATATTCTGTCCCTTATTTTGCCCCCCAAATTCTATGTGGTATATTGACAACTTAACTCATACTTTAACTCTGGTGGGAGACTGAAAGGATACTTTCTGAAGCCTCCCTTAGATCTCCTGGGATAGCTTTTACTGGTTTGCAGTGCTTGTACACAGAAGCTGAAGGCTCTGCTCATCAGTCACATCTGTAAATTTCTACAGAGGATTGCCCTTGGTGATTACACTAAACTGAAAGTTTCTGGGAACTATACAACCCTGATCCCTTATATCCTCTAAGCAATGATTAAGTATGTAGGAGTATTCAAGTTCTTATCCCTTGAAGCAAGGCAAGACAGTTTGTGAGGTATAATTTACGCTTCAAAGCTCCTCCTGGGATCAAGCTGAGGCTAGCCTTCTGAACCCATGTCCCAGCTGGCTTTTTCTGGTTTCCCCTTTCCGCTTCTTTCATTCTCTTTCAGGTTCCTCTTGAGAGTCATTTGTTTAAGAATTGCATGTTGACCTCTGCGTTTAGATAATGCTGTCTGTGGCAGGGGTCTTCCCCACCTCTGCAAACCTAAGGACTTCAGTCCTGCATGTACATATACACACAAAATACATAATTTGTTTAGCTCTCAATTTTCACTCTCAGAAAACAGTGTAGTGATTACAGGTTTACTTCTCCCTGAGAGCAACCTAATGAATGTTTTCTTCACTCAACATAAAAAGACTGAGACCAAGGACAGTTTGTCTTGAAGTTCCAGTGGAAAGGAGTCACACATGCTGCAGCTAAAGGGCTACAGAGAAAGGCCTTTGGGACCTTACAGTAACTTGCATAGCAGGAAAAATGTTTTAAAATAGCACACTGTCTATGGATTGTCACACTGAAGCTGAACTAGCAGAATATATATTCTGGTGATCCCTCTGCCAGATAACAGCTGTGTTAGTTCAAACTACTATGACACAGAATGCATTACTAACAATAGACATTTATTTCTCACAGTTTTTGAGGCTGGAACTCTGAGATAACAGTGCCAGCATGGTCTGCATTGGTGAAGGCCATATTCTTGATTTACAGATGGATGCCTTCTTGCCACCCTGTGCCCACATAGTGGAGAGGGAGCTGACTCTTTCACATTTCTTCTTACATTTCTTCTCCCATTCCCGAGGGCTCTACTCTCATCACCTGATCACCTCCCAAAGATCCTACCTGCTAATACCATATCATTACGGGAGCACTGTACATCTTTAAATCTGGCTATGGGTCTTTTAAATGGGGGCTAGAAGAATCCTCTCTGGCATTGTGACATAGTTTGTTGCGAACAGAAAGTGCTAGGGAGCTAATAACCCATGGCTGATACTTGCCCAATTCACACTGGAATCCAGTGGACAAATACTTTTCTCTTCCTTGTAGGAAGACAATCCTGAGGCCCATTCTACAAGCTTCTCAGAAAGATCACAGGGACACCGAACACTAGTTACCCATAGTAACTAGTAATGGATTGAATTTTCCTCTTGTCTCTTTAACACTTACTTGTACCTCACTTTTTCCCTTGGAATCACAACATAAAATAATCTGCACGCAAATTAAGCTCTGTTTTTTGGGAGAGGCTAGCTACTAATTGGGCCCCATCACTTTCAGTTAAAGTATATAAACCACTCCCCAAAAACACCACCTGTTTTTCTCCCTTCCCACGCTGCCTTTTTTCTGCTTTAGATATTATGAATATTTTCCAGATTATTAAATACCCTTCTAGGACTTCCCTATTGGCACAGTGGTTAAGAATCCGCCTGCCAATGCCAAGGACATGGGTTCAAGCCCTGGTCTGGGAAGATCCCACATACCGTGGAGCAATTAATCCTGTGTGCCACAACTACTGAGGCTGCCCTAGAGCCCAAGAGCCACAACTACTGAGCCCACTTACTGCAACAACTGAAGCCTGTGTGCCTAGAGCCCATGCTCCACAACAAGAGAAGCCACCGCAATGAGAAGCCCATGCTCCACAACGAAGAGTAGCCCCCGCTCGCCACAACTAGAGAAAGCCCGCACGCAGCAACGAAGATCCAACACAGTCAAAACTAAATAAATATAAATTTATATAAAAAATATGCTTCTACAATGTCAATGACTAAAATGGTCTCATAATGAACAGGTTAATTTAAGGACGATTAGAGATCATACCCCAATTTTAAGCATCAAATGAGCAAGTCTGAAAGAATTAGTTTATGATAAACTTCCACATGGAGGCATGTCTTATTTTATATCATGAACATGTTAGGATTTCCAGAAGTTATGTATAATTCCAATCCTAATTTTGATTTCCCTAGGACTGTCTTCTGAGAAACTCTCATGGTGATCTAATGTTCCACATGTATTTAATTCATTACTGACGTCCTGATGTACAAAAACACAGCAGCTACTGAAACAGGGAAGAGTCAATTCTTACTCTATGTTGGATCTGTTTTTTACTTTTTTGGGGGGGGGGGTGCTGTGTTGGGTCTTCGTTCTGTGTGAGGGCTTTCTCTAGTTGTGGCAAGCAGGGGCTACTCTTCATCGCGGTGCGCAGGCCTCTCACTATCGCGGCCCCTCCTGTTGCAGAGCACAGGCTCTAAATGCGCAGGCTCAGTAGTTGTGGCTCACGGGCCCAGCCGCTCCGCGGCATGTGGGATCTTCCTGGACCTCTGCATTGGCAGGCAGGTTCTCAACCACTGCGCCACCAGGGAAGCCCCATTTGCTTTTGTTATAATCACTGTCTACAGCTGTAAGCATCCTGCCTTAAGGAACTCTGCCCCTCTGCCTGAATGTTAAAGTGCCTTTGTTCAGCTCACAGAGTGACACTCTGACCCTGCCCACCTGTGAATGGCTATAGAAAAGAAGAAATTAACACATCCCCTCTTATTTTGCAAGACAAATGGCTTTTTTACTTTACTTCCTCACCTCCTCTCCCTCTCTGTTCTGTAAAAGAAACTGGCAAACAGACCTGGATAAGATGGTGTTTCAGGGACCCTAGTTTGCCATCTTCTTGGTCTGCCAGCTTTCCAAATAAAGTCGTATTCCTTGCCTCAACACCTTGTCTCCTGATTTATTGGCCTGTAACAAATTTGGCTTAGCCAGCTAGGAGCCTTGCTGCTTGTGGCTAGCTGGTCCTGGTCAGGCGATACTGGGGCAAGGCCCTAACAGCTGCTGGGACCATGTGTCCTGAGGATCTTCCCTTCAAAATTCCCTGAAGCAGCACTGGCTACCCCAGCCCTTGGCAGTTGAAGTAACTGACAAAATTTCCTGTTACAGAAAACCTAGAATACATTGATTATATATATATAATGGTACCTATATTGAGTAGTGGAAATAAGTACCTTCTCTTTTAATCACATTATTTTTTCTTTGTATAATTCCAGTTAGAGGCCTTTTGTAAAAAAAATTTCCTATCAATTCAATTAAAGTACCATCAAACTTGTGTTAATTCTTATAAATACACTCAATTTTCCTTATTTGTAGATTCTGTATTTCAAATTTATAATTTGTCTACTCAATAAAATTTATTTATAACCTCAAAATCAATACTCTTGGGCTTCCCTGGTAGTGCAGTGGCTGGGAATCAACCTGCCAGTGCAGGGGATACGGGTTTGAGCCCTGGTCCAGAAGATCCCACATGCTGTGGAGGAGCTAAGTCCATGAGCCACAACTACTGAGCCTGCGCTCTAGAGCCCGCCAACCACAGCTACTGAAGCCCGTGCGCCTAGAGCCCGTGCTCCACAACAAGAGAAGCCACGGCAATGAGAAGCCCATGCACCGCAACGAAGAGTAGCCCCTGCTCGCCACAACTAGAAAAAGCCTACGCACATCAGTGAAGACCCATAGCAGCCAAAAATAAATAAATAAAATAAATAAATTTTTTAAAAAACCGATAGTCCTGTGGCTATTCACAGTCATCACAGAGCAGCAAAAATTTTTATGCATCTGATATTAATGTTCCCAGATAAAGGCGGGTGACGATCTGCCTTTATATTTCCCCTGCCATACTATAAAAAGGAGTCATTTTTGGGGTACTGAGTGGCATATTCTATTCTTTTTTTCTGATTTTTGGTTATGATTCTGCTATTTAAAATAGATCCCAAGTAAAGTGTTTTAAGTGCTGTGTAGTGTTCTTAAACACAAGAGGGCCGTGCCACTTTGAGAACTTACGTTTTCAATAAGCATCATTCAGACGTGAATCTTATAGTTCTGCTGCCCTTGAGTTCAATGTCAATCAAAAATATATATTAAATAAAGTATCTTCGAACAGAAACACATATGAAAGAAGATTATGTATTGATGGGTTCAAAAATACAACCAGAGGCTTGCAGGGTCCTAACCCAGTACTTCCTGTACATCAGCATTTAACTCAGTGCTCATGGCAACTCTTTCTAACATAACTACTGTAAGTAACAAGGACTGACCACAGAAATATGCCCAAAGCACAAGACTACTTACTTTAGGAAATTTAAAAATTAACAATACTTAATTGTTTTTCTTTTCTGTAATTCCTGTGTGGTAAAGGGCAAAAGCAAATCATTTTCAACACAAAAACTCAACGTGTCTGAACTGTTGAATTCAGTGCATGTCAAGGCATGCTATACAAAAAATTAATTTTATTGCAGTCTGTAAAAAGAAAACAAAAGAGGAACAAGAAACAAAAACACAACACAGGACAAAAGTCTTCTTAAATCAAATTCTATTTGTGTGAATTCAGCAAAATAATTTCTATAAAACAAAACAGCAATATATTTAAATAGTATTGGATGGGCTGTATTTGTTTGCAGGGATATTTGGTTTTTAGATAGGTTCCAAAATATTACACACATTCAAAAGTTACCAATTTTTTTTTAATATAATATTAACTCACAAGTTTCCTGGAATTCTGAAACAAATTTTTATTCTAAAATAGTACTTCAGAATTATATTAACTAACGTTGGTACAATGGTATTTCAAACTACTGTGGGACCCTGATGATGTCCACTTCATCAGGCTGCAGTTGAAGCAAAATTATATATCAAAAAACAAAACAAACGCACCAAATACAGTCTTCTTTTACGCTCCCCACATTCTGGCATGGCAAAATTTTGCATATTTGTTTTAATATTTTAAAATTCCTATTATCAATATTTTCACATTCTGTATACCACCAAAGAGACTGAACTGTCAAACATTAAATATGAAGAAAATATATGTAACCAAAAACTGTTTGTCACATGTCCCCTTGTTTTATTTATTCTTGGTATAAGAAATAAAAGCTCTGGGCAATACAGCTGTCACTTTGAGGAAACTGCTGTCATTGAGGTAAATTTGTCCTCACTGGCTACACAATTTGTCCTCACTGGCTACACAAACTTAGTGTGAAGCCAAGCTAAATGTTACAGCATTACTACAGCTGTAGTACAAAGTTACAAAGTCTTACATGGCTCCAGTAACTAAGAGTTAACAAAAACTACTGGTGTGATTGATATGAATGGCCTCTTTCAATGTTACCTTTTTTCTTCATTTTGGTAGAGGATTTGATCCAATTGCCACAAAGCTGCAAATACTGGTTGACAAATGCAGCAAACAGAAAAAATTATTTTTTTGTAGAACTCTGCATTCATCAAAAAAATTTTCTTGCCTAAGAATCAACAAACATTAATATATTATATACACCTCTGCCATTTACATATTGCTATCAGCCATTTATTACAAAACATTATACACTTTCTCCTGCAGGTGGCTCACATACTGACAGCAAATTTCTGCAGATGAGACAATGAATCAACTCTCCACTCCATGATGAACAATTTCTCTAGTTTTAAATACTAGCCAAATATAGAAGTTTGGACTGTAAGGCCTAAGTGCCTGGTCTTAAAGGACCAGTTAATTATGCAAATTTCACTGATCCTTCATTTGAGATGAGGATACTTCTTCATTGCCTTCATAATTTTCTTGTGGTCGTTGGCTAGTTTTCTGATGGTTGTTCAAGTGATGTGCTGCTGGCCCTGTATACGGCTGTCCATGCACGTGATTATTCTGAGAAGGTGAAACAGATCAGCATGTCAGACTTTTCAAATTAAAATGAAAAATCATGGTGTAAAGTCTGTTTAAAAGTAGATATGGGTCTTTTTTCCTTGGGGTGGGACTCAGCAATCTCTGATTTTAAGAAGTGCCTTCAGGTGATCTGAGGGACGTTAAATTTCGGAACCACTGCCTTAAAAGATCTGAATTAGTCTCGTTTATGGTTTAATTCAGGACAATCTTTCCAGAAACTTGTTTTTGAATGAAAGTTAAAAGATAAAACATTTTCATCAGTTATCATTCTTTCTTTCCATCTACTGAAGTCAATCAAACTGTTAATTTTAAAAGACATTCTTATTGCAACTAAACATTGCACAGAAGTAACCAAGACACTTCCATTCTGAATATATTTCAGTAGTTATTAATTTTACGTTGATGTGTTTATCACACATTTTTATTAAATACTACAGCTTTTAGTACAAGAGGGCTGACTAGTAGAGAAAGAAAATACTACCGGGTTAGTCGAAACATGCTATTACATGACCCCACTCCAACCACTCTTCTTGTCAAAGTTATTCTAAATAGTTCCTTTACTACTTTACAGTCACAGGTAGTAAGTTACAAAATATGTAAGAAAAATAAGTAAATAATTTTTAAGTAAAGCACAAAAATTTGGGGGATAATGAAAACAAGCAAACTCCTGTTTACCTGTTGATAGTGAGATCCAGATGAATGAGGATATAATGGGGCATCTTCTGGTGGAGATGATTCATGCTCATCTGGGGCATCTTGGTCATCTGGCTCCTAATATTAAAATATTTAAAGAGATTAAGAATGTGATTATAAAGACACTTTAAATTTATTTTTAATCTTTAGGAATAAATTTTATTAGATCCGCAAAGCTGACCTGTTTAACATTTTTTTCATTTACTGCAGATAAAATAATTCACAATTAGAGAAAAAGTTTGATTCACCTAGATATATGAGTTTCAGACAATCTCACAAAAATTTCTCCAAATTAACTCTAACAAAGGAGTCGGCAAGCTTCTTTGATTACTTGAGAACAACCAACACTAAACATTAAAGCCAATAAAACTGCATGACAAATTTACTGCACGGTAAATTGTTTTAAACAATAAACACTGGCCTATAAAATATTACTTCTCTTTCTTCCATTTTTATCTGCTGCCCATTGGTGGCTTTTTTTACCTCTTCTGGACAGAGTTCACAAGCTTTTGCCAGTGTCATCCTAGCACTATGTGATCTCTCTAAGAAATAACCATTTGATGTTTCATTGCTTTGCACTGGAGGAGACCAATTATTATAAGTGTATTGAGGATTGCCAGTGTATGGTCTTCTTTCAAGTTCATCTCCAAGCCATTCCACTGCCCAGGTCCACTTTCTTTTAAGATCTCCATTACCCTTGAAAAGAAAATAAAATTGTTTATGAAAGAATCTGGAATAATTTTTAATGTTAGGTTAAAATGCTGACTCCAAACTTTCATGATTCTTTTCTTAACAAAGCACCCCTTATTATGATTCAGACTGTTACAAAATTATAAGAAAAAATTCTCACCTGTAATATTTGGTAAGCAACTGGACAACTGCTAAAGAGAGCTACCATACATTTTATACACTGGTATGCTCTTTTTTGATAGTGATTCTTAGAGCGCTGGATAGTATCGAACAACCCATCTCGATCATCTGGAATTCCTTTAAGTGCATTATGAATTCTAGAAAAGAACCAGATACATAAATTTGCGGTATCTCTTAGCTAACATTCTGGAGCCTACTGAATGCCATTCAATACACATTTTGATGTAATTATCTGATCTATTTAAATCTACAGTTAAATTACTAAGAAGGTACCATTAGTAAACCCACTCCATGGATGAGAAAACAAGTACAGAAGTCAAACAACTAATGTCACATAGCTAGCAAGCTGGGGAGCTAAGTCTGACTCAAGAGTCTGAAGTCCTATGAAATTATTATCAATCCGAAATAATTTCGCTATACTGTAATTTAAATGAACAATTAAGGATACCAATACTAAATTGTTCTCATTAAAATTAACTACAAACTATGTCTTCATGAATGCCTCAGTTGAGAACATATTTACTTGTAGTTATTAGACCATTACTTCAAGACTGCACTTCAGAGTGTAAAGTCTAGTTTCTATGAAAGTGATATAATCTGGCAGTACAAAATTAACTTGAATTCTAATCAACAGAATACACATGGTGGTTAAAGCCATTTTCACTGCCAAGAACCGGCTGAATTGCTTGTGATCAATGATTTCATTTCAGCTCTAGCCAAACCTCAACATAACATTTTATATAGCCAATGGAGTCTTGTTCTCCTTAGTAGCCAATTAAATTTATGGGTAAAATTGTGCCTTCTGTAGTATCAGTAGCTGAACATGAAGTATCTAGAAAAAATTCTCTTGCGTACCATTTGTTTCACTTAATAGAATATCATTATATTCCAAACCAAAAGCAGGGCTTTTTCTTTTGTTTACATGTTTCTATTTTGCAGTACATACAATCATATAAATCTTGTTTGGAAAATATTTCAGTAATTTTTCTGTTTTTTTGGCCGTCACGCTCGGCATGTGGGATCATAGTTCCCCAACCAGGGACTGAATCCGCACCCCCTAGCATTGGAAGCGTGGAGTCTTAACCACTGGACCTCCACAGACATCTGAGTAATTTTTCGAAGTCTAATCATTTCAGACAAAAAAAAATAACATGCATAGGCATGTTTAGCTGGAAACACTTGTATTATTGTAGTATATATTCTATTTTTATTCTTTAGTTTTTAATTGATAACAAAGTGATACTCAGTATTTCTGCCACATCACCATTAATATCAACTACTTTTTTAAGCCATTATAATCAATATTGTTTTTGCCGGCTTTGTTCTGTTGCCAATGACAGTGCTTGGCACAAAGTAGACACTTTGTAAATATCTCTTAAGTACTGTTTATTGAATAAACCAAATGGTCATTTTACAAAACACTTCACATTTAAGCTAATAACAATCCCATACTAGTTTGTTCACAAAAACTCACTATTGTGCACATTAATCCAATATTTATACCTTTACTATTATCACTTCCTTGAGTGAAACTACAAGGCTAGGATGAGACTGATGAGTTTAAAGCATCTGTAAGAAGTCACACGGGACTTCCCTGGTGGCTCAGTGGTTAAGAATCCGCCTGCCAATGCAGGTGACACGGGTTTGAGCCCTGGTCCAGGAAGATACCACATGCTGCAGAGCAACTAAGCCTGTGCACCACGACTACTGAGCCCGGGTGCCAAAACTACTGAAGCCTGCGTGCCCTAGAGCCCATGCTCCGCAATGAGAAAAGCCACCTCAATGAGAAGCCTGCGCACTGCAGTGAAGAGTAGCTCCTGCTCACTGCAACTAGAGAAGCGCCCACGCGCAGCAACAAAGACCCAATGCAGCCAAAAATAATGAGTTAAAAAAAAAGTCACATAGTAAATAACATATGCTTAAGTTCTTTAGAAAAATAATTAATGAGTAAAAATTAGATCCTATTAAAATAGACTCTAGAAGTATCCAATTCTGTCAAGATACTGAAATAGGTACTAAATAAATGAATATAGGTTGTAACATTTTTGTTTCATGGTAATTTGTTTCTGGTTAACACTATTTTGAAAACATTGATTTTGATTTGCTGGAAATTTAAGATGCTAAATTAGTTGAGAATTTGAAAATATTAATTTAAGAAGTCTAATGTATTTCCAGTCCCTCTTAAATACCTGATTAAAGTGATTTATCATTAAACACTGTGTTCTACAAATTTATTAAAAACTTAAAGTCATTTAAATTTTTTCATTTCTATTTATTTAAAAATTAAGATTTTACTGGTTATTCTGAGGATCAATACACAGACATTTCCATTTGTACACAATTCTTCTAACATTATGTACCAAAAATCTAAAAACTCATGTAGTTGTGATTCTTTTAACAGTTATTCCAGTGACCTCACAGCTTAAAATTTGGAGGCAAATTTTCCTTAACAGAATATCAAGTACCAATAGCTTCATATTATAAAAATTAATTAATTAATTAATTTTTGTGTGCATTGGGTCTTCATTGCTGCATGCGGGCTTTTCTAGTTGCAGTGAGCTGGGGCTTCTTTTTCTTGCAGTGCGTGGGCTCACTACGGTGGCTTCTTTTGTTGTGGAGAATGGATCTAGGTGTGCGGGCTTTAGTAGTTGTGGCACGCGGGCTCTAGAGCACAGGCTCAGTAGTTGTGGTGCACGGGCTTAGTTCCTTTGCAGCATGTGGGATCTTCCCAGACCAGGGATGGAACCCGTGTCCCCTGCACTGGCAGGTGGATTCTTAATGACTGCGCCACCAGGAAGTCCCCAGTATCTTGAAATACTGACATGCTGTTATATCTTAAGTCCCACTAATTCACAATTTAATATCATACACGCTACATACTCAACTTGTCAATCGTTCACAGCACATTAACAAAGTTACTAGGAAAACTGCACTACCATGACCAAAGATGTTACAGAGTGCACAAAATTCTGAAAGTCATTTTCAGATTTTTCTTTTGCTTATTAGAATGACTAATAGGTGGCAATATGTATACATATAAGTCCCTGTGGGGAGAAAAGTCAGGGTCAAGTGGTAGATTTGGGCAACTAATTCTGTATCAGTATTCTTAGGCTGAGTTTTACTGCAAAGAACACAGCAGAATTTTGGGAAGAACTCTGAAGGTCTGCTGGTAGGTAGGATAACCTTAGTTCAAACAAGTTACTGTTGACTCTTCATATACTAATAAAACTTCTAACAGACTAAGGATTATTGTTAAATACCTAAATGTTACTTAGTGTAATGAATTAAAAAACAAGCATATGTAGTCCTAAATTACTATTAATGGAACTTAAAAACTTATCAAAAGCCTACATTAGTCTTCTTAAGTTAAAAAAAGTGAAAAATGTTAAGTACAAGGAAAAAGACTAGTAATAAGCACGGAACTGCAGTTTTAAGAAAAAATAAAAATGAAATAAAACTGTGATAGGGAAAACATTCATTTTGTTAGGTTATTATATATTTTTAAGATTAAGCATTTAATAGAGATTCAAGAACTAAAAATATATTCAGCTACTAGAAATTTCAGTTATTTCTAGAACCTAGAAAAATGTAATTATTCTGGTAGCAAAAAGTGTATCCACCTGTGAGTCTGCCAAGAATCCTCTATTAGTAAAATCTGCAGAAGTAGATCCAAATATGGCCGAAGTTCATAGGTGTATGAATACGCAACCTAAAGACAGGTAAAACATAACTGAATTTCTTATTTAAAGGAATAATTAATCAAATTACAGACATATGAATGTTTATTTTCCTTTAACCTGCCAGAGAAGTTCACTGAGGACAGTAGAAGAGAACTGAGGATTCTCCCAGCAGCAAAAACGAAGCAATTTGATGGTTTCCTCTGAGTTACTGCAGTCTTCAATAATTTTCTTCACATAACTTGTTTTCACAAATAAAATGTCTGCCACATTCTGCTGAATTGGCATTATAGGCTGCGATAAATTAGGGTCACCAAAAGGACTGGGAAGAGGGGGATTACCTAGAATAGATTTGTCATCAATGAAAAGCCAATACACTTCTTTGCAAAACTGCAATATTAAATTTTTTATTAAAAACAAAATTATAAATTAAGTGTCCTAAGCACAATAAAACATTCATTAAAATGATCAGATATACTAAGATGCAAAAATATAAATGCTGACACTGAAGACAAAAAATAAATAGTTAAAATTCTTACACCATTTCATAAATAAGGGATTTATCACAGTAGGTGGTAAATTTTGAAAAAGGTCTCCTGTAAACATGTAAAAAAGCAAACGGTTTAAAAATATAATAAAGCATATAGTCTTTTACTTCATTTATATAAATGTCAGAATTTTAATTTAGTACTACAGAAGGCTAGCATTACTTTTAAAGTACTATAAATAATGGAACATTCTACTTTACCACTGATTGAAGACTGCATTCTTGATGAGACATTGCAACAGCGGATCAGCTGAGACACTACTGAGTATAACTTGCCTAATTCAGCATACTGATATTTGATTGGAGGACCTGGACCTTCATCTAAAGACACAAGCATAAAGGTAGCAGGTACACTCAATTTCAGAAGCTGTGTCTTTTCTGCCACACCTGTAAAAAAGGGACGAGAGTAATGTTCAGGAAAAACAAGCAAAAATAGTAAGAATGGCAGGTTCTGCTTTAATAAAAAAGTAACTATGTATAGCTGCCTACAATTTTTATGATTAAAGCTCATCTCCTTTGATTAGACTGCACAAATACAGATAAAACAAAAAATACGTTGATTTAGTTAAAGTAAATTAAAAACAAATGTATTTATTTTTGGCTGCATTGGGTCTTTGTTGCTGCATGTAGGCTTTCTCTAGCTGCAGACAGTGGGGGCTACTGTTGGTTGTGGTGCGTGGGCTTCTCATTGCAGTGGTTTCTCTTGTTGCGGAGCGCGGGCTCTAGGCGTGTGGGCTTCAGTAGTCGTGGCACGCAGGCTCAGTAGTTGTGGCTCACAGGCTTAGTTGCTCTGCAGCATGTGGGATCTTCCTAGACCAGGGCTTGAACCCTGCATTGGCAGGTGGATTCTTAACCACTGCACCACCAGGGAAGTTCCTAGTTAAGGTAAATTATTCTAACTGTGAAGTACTGATCATGACTCTGGCATTCCAATTATACTAAGCCCTAGAGAAAAGCACACTTTGTAGGGCCTAGAGAGACCTGAGGAGCCTAGATACTGTCTCTCAACAAAATAAGGGAAGATGACAAAGACAGAAACTACGCTAAATGAGAAACAAGGTTTTTTGGTAACCTACCATCTTCTCTTTTTCCCCTCTCTAGAGAAAAATTTTGGGGGGGAAAAAAGCCTAAATTTCCTGTTGCTTGTTTTCTAATTTTCCCATTCCTCATTCTCATTTAGTTTCTCTCCCAAACTTGGTTTGAAGCTAAAAAACAGTTCTCAAATTTAACTATTTCCTTGTTCTTGAATCTTTTACTTGGGGTTCTGTCTCTTCCATTTTCTATTCCCTCCCTCCTTCTGTCCGTCCTTTCTTATTTCCTCCCTTTTCTATTTCTTACTCTTAACTGTGGATTCTTTTCTTCTAGCTCTTAGAAGATGTTTTTCCCCAAAGTTCTCATTCTACACTATCTCTTAATACTGCTTACTTTCCTGTGACTAAATATATAGTCATTATAGAATCTATACTCATTCATATAGATGACTCCAAATTTTGGATGTATGTATCTCACTGTTTATTGGAGTTCTTTGCTAAGGTGTACAACATACTTTTAAAATTTAATCTGCCCAGATACGTTCCTATTCCTAGGTTTCCTCTCAGTAAATGGCAACACAGTTCTCTTAGTTCCTCAAGTCACACCTTGGACATACGTCTTTTCCCTGCTCCATTCATTCAAATATCCAATCACCAAGGTCTGCTGATTCTCTCATAAAAACTCCTAAATCTTTCAAGTGTTATCTTCCTTATTGCCCACTCCATAACATAAGGCAATAATGATATCTGTCTATAGATTATACTACAATCTCTAGTCTTGTACAACTGTAATCCATTCTACACTATAGCAAATGTAATCTTTCTAAGGTAAACCTCGCTAATAATGTTATAATGGCTCTCAGTGCCTGCACAAGACCTGCAAAAAGAGCAGGTCCATCACCTATCTCATATCTTTCACCAGATCATGTCACACAGAAAAACATTCATATTGTCCACTGAGCCAAGTCATGTAATGCCAAGTCTTTGCATCTACCATTCACTCTGTTTACAAATTCCCTGCAACACTTTCTCCAACAACTTTACTCTCTTTTTAACAGCCTCTTCAATAAGTGGTGCTGGGAAAACTGGACAGCTACACAGAGAAGAATGAAATTAGGACATTCTTTAAAACCATTATACAAAAATAAACTGAAAATAGATTAAAGGCCTAAATGCAAGACTGGATATTACAAAACTGCTAGAGGAAACGAAGGCAGAACATTCTGACATAAACCATACCAAAATTCTTTTGGATCAGTCTCCTAAAACAAAGGCAATAAAAGCAAGAATAAACTAATAGGACCTAGTTAAATTCAAAAGCTTTTGCACAGCAAAGGAAATCATCCACAAAACAAAGACAACCTCCTGAATGGGAGAAAATATTTGCAAATAATGTGACCAATAAGGGGTTAATATCCAACATATACAAATAGTTAATACAACTCAACATCTAAAAAACAGCTCATTCAAAAATGGACAGAATTGAATACACATTTTTCCAAAGGGGACATTCAGGATGCCGAAAGGCCACAGGAAAAGATGCTCAACATTGCTAATCATCAGGGAAATGCAAATTAAAACCACAATCAGATATCACCTCACACCTGTCAGGATGGCTATTGACAGAAAGATAGCAAATAACAAATGCTGGCAAGAATGTGGAGACAAGGGAACCCTCCTACACTGTTGGGAATGTAGACTGCTGCAACCACTATGGAAAAGTTTGGAGGTTCCTTAGAAAACTAAAAATAGAAATACCATATGATCCAGCAATCCCACCCTTGGGCATGTATCTGGAGAAAACCATAATGCGAAAAGATACATGCAGCCCAGTGTTCATAACAGCTCTATTTACAATAGCCAAGCTACAGAAACAACACAGATGTCCATCGGCAGAGGAATGGATAAAGAAGATATGCTACATGTATACAATGGAATAATACTCAGCCATAAAAAATGAAATAATGTCATTTGCAGCAACATCGATGAACCTAGAGATCATCATACTAAGTGAAGTCGGACAGAGAAAGAAAAATACTGCAAGCCACAACTACTGAGCCCACGTGCCACAACTACTGAAGCTCGTGCACCCAGAGCCCATGCTCCACAACAAGAGAATCCACCGCAATGAAAATCCCGCGCACCGCAACGAAGAGTAGCCCCTGCTCACCGCAACTAGAGAAAGCCCGCGTGCAGCAACGAAGACCCAATGCAGCCAAAGATAACAGAAAAAAAAAAAAGAAAAAAAAAGTTATACAGGTAATCTGCAATGGATTTCAAGGATAAGTATGGAATAACTGCTTCTACTTTAGAAGAGATTAGTTCTCAACAATGCAATAAATGCTTTCATCATTTATTATGTAAATACAAAGCAACACATTAAAAAGAATATGAAAAGTCTTACCTAAATTGGCATACATTACAAACAGATTGAAATACTGCTGTAAATGACGGCCATGTTCCGAAACTTCCCTTCTCAGGAGATTTAATACTGCTCTTAGTAAGTGATCACTCAAGCTTAAGTTATCACATGCCTGTGAATCATAATTTATTATTTCATCAGCAACAAGATATAGAGAAGTATACTTCTATGTGCATTAAAAGTGTATGTTTGCATAGAGGTTATTAGGCAGAAGTATCAGGTAGGAAATTATTAAACACATTTGTTTTTTGGGAAATGAAATATATAGCTTGGGGAGATTTCATTGCAGATGTTTTATAATGTTTTTGAGTGTCAGATAATAATAATAAAATAAAAACCACTTGGAGTTTTATGCTAAAAATGATACTTAACAAAAGATTTAAATTTAGCCATTATAAAATTAAACCTTAACTGAACATACAGAATCTGAAGACTTAGTACACAGCTGCAAGTAACCGAATAGAAAAAATTTTCCTTATATTTTAAAGTGCCCAAAAATCAAACATTACTGTGAAACAATTTTAACGAACTCAATTGATGTGTGCAAACATTTCATATATGGTATATATGTCAAACAAATGCATATGTTTACTGATGTCACCTGGCAGAAAACAGAATTTACATTTAAGTATTTCATAATTAAAGAAAAGCTTTTGATTACCTGACTAGAAGGTCCTGGAGATGTGAAAGATGAAGGACAAGGCCCATCTTGCAAAGAAAAATGTGCAATAAATACTATAAGTTTTGCAAATGCACCCCTCACTTCTGCACTAGGGCACTCAAGAAGGTATTCAGAGAAACGATTTGAAACATTGAAAAGGACATTATGAGCAAACCAAAAACGTACGTTCTTGCTGTGACGGAGCAGAATGCACAGTACATCATACCTAAAACAGAAAAATATATGAATTTTCATTTAGGTGCCTCCATTTTAACTGCTACAATGAACCAACAGGTTTCTGTGAACCAAATAAAGAAGAAAGAGCTCTGCAATTAATGATCTTAGTTGTTGTTGTTGTTGTTTTTTGGCTGAGCCACATGGCTTGTGGGATCTTAGTTCCCTGACCAGGACTTGAACCTGGGCCCTTGACAATGAAAGCGGGAGTCCTCACCACTGGGCCAAGGGGGAATTCCCGATTATAGTTGGTTTTAATACAAACTTCAGCCCTGTGACCTGATCTAGTCCCATAGTCACAAAATGAATTAAATGAGAACTGTATATGTAGGTGGATACAAATCTATTAACTCTTTCTGATCCAGTGATAACTCCTTAACATCTTCTAATCTGAGAGATGCTAAGAACAGTTGTTAGATTAAGGTATTAAAATGTCTTCCATATTTTACAATTATAAACTTAAGACTATAATCATTTAAAAATCCTCTACCTTTTTAAACATAAGCAGAATGAATCCATGTAGTAAAGATATAGAATATAAGTAATAGAAACAGGAGCCAAACATTGAATAATAAAAGGCACATTAAAATTAAGCATTTTAAATACAATTTCTCTCAACATTACTACCAAGATTTTTATCCTATATTTAAAATTTGAAGTAAGATTCCCCCAGTTAGGGGAAAATAAAGCAACATAATAATGAACCATACGAACTCTAAGTACAAAGTAAATAAAATTCAAAGCCATGTACCAATCACTGGCAGGGCCACGAACTATTTTCTTGGTGTGAAATCCAGTGGTAAAGAGGAATCTAGCTGCAAGCTGAATACTAATCATAGTGATTTCTTCTGCTTCAGGCAACAAGTGATCTTGTCCTTAAATAAAAAGCACATGAACAGTCAAACACACTTTTGTTTAAATGTGTTTAAACAAAAGCTCCATGTTTAAAAAAATTCTTTGCCAAAAAGTAATCTTCAGCACTTACCTTAGTACTTAACCAATCCATGTTTCAAACTAATGCTTAGTGAAAACTCCCATAAGTTAACAGCTCTTCTATGTTTCTAGATACTGACTATTCAAAGGTATGGGTATATTAAATACATGACTTTAAAATAACTGGCACTGAATATGCTGACACATTTAAAACAAAATGAGTCTAAATAATTTTATGAAAAAAAAGAAGGTAAAAGAATGCTGAAGTAAAGCACTAAATACATATTGATACTTGATAAACTTCTAAGTTAAATTCCAGACACTTACCTGGAGCAGGGCTTAAGTAAATGCTGTTACACGTAAGCAGTTTTTTCACAAACTGAAAATATTCTGAACTGTACTGCATTCGGTTGTGCATGAACTGCACATTTTGTTTCCACACACTTCTCTCAATGGCTGGTGACATAATCTGATAGGGTTTTGTGATAGTTAGCTCTGATATATATCTTATCATTTCATCATCTTGGTCTATTGTGTCCATTCGCTCATAAAAGAGTATATAAGCATTCCACCACCTTTTCTGCCTCCTGTATGACATGCGCTTCATCATATGATCAAATACTTCTCCCATGTACTCTCCACCAAAACACTGATTTTTCATTTCTTCATCATCATCCATTTTACACTCTGTTACATCTCCATCATCAAATTTATACCAGCGATTTCTCTCACCATCTTTACCATTCCTCTGAATGATGTAGGAGTAATAATGTCCACCACTTGCTTGACCACTGTGTACAAGCACCCCCCCAAGTCTGTATTTTGTGCTACCTGCTGTCTCACATTCAGACTGCTCATTCTGTTGTATCAACTGAATCTCTGGGTTTACATCATCTCCTTCCAGCTTTGCAACACCTGATACTGTGTAAGGTTCCATGTCCAGCTCTCGTGGAAATTCAAAATAATCATTGAATTTAATTGCACATTCTCTTTCCCAGTCATAGTCAAATCGTTTCAATTGAATAGCAAGAACAGGAGGCAATTTTTTAATTAGCAACCGCTTTACTGTATCAACCTACAATAAATGGTAAATAATAAGTGAATGTTCTTCTATAACCCAAATAAAACAAAAGAATTTTAATAATACAATTTAAAACTTTATGATCCTCTAAATGTATTTACAAACAGATAAATGATAACATAATCAAGATCATTCATCACTACTGACTTTTTCTAAATACTTATACCAAGCCTAAAAATATGTAATCACTCATCTGTTGCAAATTATAAAAATTAGTGATATAAAAACTAATAACTGGTTCCACACTCCCACTGCTAACTGATCATGTTACTTTTCTGACCTTTACTTTTATGTTAAATGAATAAAATCTGCTGTAAGCAAACTTAAGAAATACTGTAATAATATGCTAATATATATAGCACTTAGTGACAGATAACATGCTACATGCTGCATTTAATCCATACTACCTTCTGAAAAAGTGCTACCAAGGTTTCTACTTTAAAATACATGGATTAAGAGTGGCAAGTTGTATAAGAAGAAACCACTCCAGCAGAAACTGTGTCAGAGCTATAGGTATGGCTTTAGATGCCACAATCTAAATGGTGTTTAAAATCAAAGCAGTTCAGGTAATAACTTCAAGATGAGAGGGTATGGTGGGCCCAGAAAAATATTTACTATTTATCATATCATATGTATTTTCAAAGACATGTTATAGTTCCATCTCACAAACTGTTTAAGTGGCCACAAATAAAATTAGTTGGTGGGATCTAAAAATCAGATCTCATCTTTAAAACTGCAAGTAGTTCTGAAAATCTCCTGTAACCAAATAAAATTAGCACACAGTTGTTCTAAAGTTGAAGAATAAGCTTGAGTATGAAAGGGGAAAAATATTTTCTGTTAGCAACTCTTCAGGTTTGAAAAATTCAATGGCAATGTGTTTCAGGGCAGAAATAGAAAGTAACTGTGCAACTTTTAAACTACAAGAAAAAGTGATGTTAAGTTATTGTGACTTCTAAAATTAACCACCCAATTAAAAGGACTTTTCCTAATTTATTATTATTATTAGTTTCTTTCAATACTGTTTCCTTGACAAATCTTTTAATCAGTTATCATCTTGACTGCCACTGTAGCAAAAGCAGAGGTAAAATCTGAGATTGAAAACTATTTTGATGTCTTCCAGCTATGTTAAATGCAATCATATTTACTAAAAAACAAACAATACATACCTTTTTATCACATTTTTCACAACGATATGCATTTGCACCTTCCAATAAATCTCCTTTGATATACTGTTCCAAAGAATCAAGAAGGTTTTGGTGATTTCTAATATCTACATTCAGAGTTGTAAAAGATTCTTCACACTCGTATCTAAAGACGTTATTTAAGAAACATTAAAAGGATTTATTCCTTAGGTTTCTAAACACTGTCGTTAAGTTGTGAACTTGACAAAAAACACATTTGCAGTATTTACTGTACCATGTCAAATGCATTAGTCACAGTGTTATTCGTAAGTTAACAGTTGTCTTTCCCTGGTCATTTACTTTGTACTGGGCAATGCATCAGACTCTTTAAACACAGTATTGCTTACCTTCACCTTCAAAAAAAAACCTCCTAGAGATATGTTATCTGTCCCTCTTTTATAGATACAGAAACTGTACTGGGGGCGTGGGTGATGGTGAAAGAGGTGACAAAGAGATTAATATGGCCCAGTTTACTACACAGAGTGTGATGTGAAGCCAGGCTTGTCTGGCCTCACTGCTTAAGTTCTTTATATTCTTTCACACAGCTACCTTTGTTATTTAAGCAGCAGTAATTCATGGCAAGGTAAAGGTAAACATTCATCAAGTTCAGAAAAAAGCCTATTTATGAGCTGAATTTTTAAATGTTCCTCCACATGTGTAATACAAATAGCAACTAATATTTTGGCACTTAGATGCCAAGTTCTCGCCTAATGCACAAGTTCAACTATCCAACATACTTGCATGTCTCTAGTATTCAGTTCTACAGAGTCATAAAAAAACTTGTAAAAAGAGTAAGTGATGTGGGATGGAGTGAGCAACCCACATTCTGATGATTCTCTACAAAAGGGGCTTTCAGGAATTTCTGATGACACATTATTAAACTCAGAAAACATATCAACCATTAAATCCACTGATCCAACCAATATATCAAGAGTACCTGGGAATCCCCTGGCAGTCCAATGGTTAGGAATCCGTGTTTTCGCTGCCGCAGGCCCGGGTTCAATCCTGGTCAGGGAATTAAGATCCCACAAGCCGCATGGCACAGTCAAAAAAAAAAGAGTGCCCACCATGTGTAGAGCATAGGGGATATTATGTTTTAGACAGTCCTTCATATTTAGAAACTTGTAATTCAGAAAGACAAAACACAGAAGTATTTATAAATGGCTTATTACACATGTTTCTACTGTGATAGAAACCTGTCCACAGAGGAGAAAAAGGTCTTAGGAGATAAACTGAGATTAACAGTTTCTCTTGCAATTTGGGACACCCTAAAAAAACAATGTTCTATAATACTAGAAAGACTTGAGACTCTTACATACTCCTAAAATGTCTAGTAAGACTAATTTTGTTGGAATGTGTACTTCATTTGCACAAGACACTTCCATTTGGCAGAGCAAAAGAATTCACAAGTAACTCTGACTAAAAAAACTGAGGACTGATAAGAACACATGACAAAGAGTTGGATTTTCATTGTTCATCTAATGTAAAATATCTTTCATAAGAATACAAAGTTGGCCAAGCTAGGTGAATAAATGACTCCCCATCTTCCAAACTAATGGCACTGTAACATGGTAAGAGTTTCTCATTTATGTGAGATTACCTTTCCTCAACTCATTTCCCTAATTTCAAAAAAATCTGCTTTATCCACTTACACCAAACTAATGTTTACAGAATAACAGAGTGGCTTTTATTTTATTTTAATTAATTAATTAACTTTTGGCTGCACTGCGTCTTTGTTGCTGTGCATGGGCTTTTTCTCTAGTTGCGGCGAGTAGAGGCTACTCTCTTCATTGTGGTGCGTGGGCATCTCATTGTGGTGGCTTCTCTTGTTGTGGAGCATGGGCTCTAGGCGCTTGGGCTTCAATAGCTGTGGCACGCCGGCTCTAGAGCAGGCTCAGCAGTTGTGGCACATGGGTTTAGTTTCTCCACGGCATGTGGGATCTTCCCAGACCAGGGATCGAACCTGTGCCCCTGCAATGGCTGGTGGATTCTTAACCACTGTGCCACCAGGGAAGTCCCTAGAGTAGCTTTTAGAAAATACTATCTTATTTTGATTATTTGGGTGAGAAAGAATTTCCTTTCTGTGTTATATGAATGTGTAACAAGAAGTCCCACACAATAGGCATGATATGAGTGTCCATCGTTAAACCTTCTGAACTACTAATAACCAAGAATTCTTTAATTATTTTCATTAGGAACCCATAATAAATCAATCTCTTCTAATTTGCTCCAAAACACAGAATAATGTCTTGTCAACTCTTGCTAATGATCTGATGTGCAAACATACCTAACGCATCTCATGAATGATAAGAATCAATGGTAATTTTAAATTTCTATAGAAAATTCCAGACCTACCAGTTATCTTCTAAAGTTGCTGTTTGTTTGCTTGTTTATTTATTTATATATATTTTTAAAAGGTGTTGGGTAACTAACTAAACTCCAAACACCCAGGGAAGCGTGCTAAAGATAACTAACATTTAATTAGTGCTTACTATATGCCAGGTTTCATTCACGAGGATTTTTTTTTTTCTTTGCCGCTCTGCCCAGCTTACAGCATCTTAATTCTCCAATCAGGGATCAAACCCGTGCCCCCTGCAGTGGAAGTGATGAGTCTTAACCACTGAACTACCAGGGAATTCCCTAAAGTTACTGTATTGTAGACATTTCAATTATTATTTTCATTATAACAGCCAGGTAAATATCTTTATGTAGATTTAAGGAAAAAATGCCATTTTATTTCCTCAGATATGACAAAATATAAGAATGTAAGAGAAAAATAATGAGATACTGAGAGTAACAAGAACTAAATGCTACTGAAAAAAAAACAACCCACAAAACAGTGGGGTATAACATAAGAATGTAATATTTGGTACTCTGCTTTCATACATATGTATTGGTAAAAATTTTATTTATACTATTAAAAAAAGAAAGACCCATACAAAGTACATATTAAAAATGTCAACTAGTACTTACCTATGTGGGCAGCCTTGGCAAATCTTCTGATCAGCAAAGGAACCTCCCAGGACTTGACTTAGCACAGCTGGATGTCCTAAAGCTTTTAAAGCTTCATCTAAACTATCCACCAAAGAATTAAAAAACTCTAAGGCATCGTGTTGTTCACGAAGATTAACAGGTTCACCCCAAAGCCTAAGAGAAAAAACGGAACAAAACAAATTGTAGTCTCCATCCCCAGAATATCTGTATTTTATTTTTCTAAACAACAAAAATGACAATGACATTAGAAATGTAAGTTTAGGCTTTATCCATTTACACAGGAAGCAGAAGTAAATCAATGCATGCTATGTATTGGGTGGCTACAGTAATGGAAGTGAAGCTCATAGTAAAACTGGTAGTACAGTGCCAAGCACTCAGAATGGTGCTTCCTTTATGAAGCAGTAGAGTCATGTATTTTGAATTCAAGTAAAGAGAGCATTAACATGAGAAGGAAAACAGTCTTATATAGATGTTATAACGACTACTTTGTTATTTAATTCTGCTTAAATTTTGGAGGCTATATTGCAATGTTCACAGCCATTTATTCCTAACTAAAGTGATTTTTCCAAATGAAAAGAGAAACATTTGCTCTGTTCTAGAGTGAATGTATTTTCTGTAATTTGAATGGACTTAAATATATATATATATATAAATCCACTGATCCAACCAATATATCAATATATCAAATATACCAATATATTTAAGCCAACCGAGCCAGAGAAAACAAAATTCCAATTGTGTACACAAGATGAGAACCACTGCTGTAAAAGCCAAGTCATGCTGGAAGATCAAAAACAACATCTAATTTAATATTTACAGAATAATATACATAAGAGAATAGAAATACATTCATTTTTAGCAAAAGACAAGGCAAAATTTTAAACCTGCTAAGGAGGTTTATTTTCTTTTGTGTGTGGTGTGCTTTTACAATTTAAAAAATTGGCTACTAATTTAAAAAATTAATTTTAAATTTACATAGAGTAACATTCAATCTTTTTGGAGCACACTACGTGATCTTTATAAATCATAGGCAGTTGTGTAACAACCACCACTATCAAGATACTAAACCGTAACTCAATTCCCCCACCAAATTTCACAATGCTACTAATAGTCAAACCGTTCTGGACCCCTATTTCCTTAAAACCAACTTTTTCAAGCTTCACAGTAACCCAATCAAGATACTCTTTTCTGAAGTTACATGAATTTGTTCTTTTAACTTTCTTTGTATTAGTGATTATAGTTTACTTTTTTCTACCATTTTATATTTTTTAAAAATTAATTTTACTTTGAGATAATTGGAGAATCACCTATTTTATTGCTTTACATTCACATCAGCAATAGGTGACCCATATTCTTTGCATCCTGGTCAGCGCTGAATGCTCTCATCCTTTAACCCTTTTTTTTTTTTTTTGGCCGTGCCACTGTGCCTTTAGTGTCAGCCCAAGAAACCACAGCCAAATCCAGTGTCATATGAGGCTTCCCTCACTTTTTCTTTTAAAAGTCTTACAGCTTATCTCATGTTTAGGTATTTGGTCCATTTAGTAAAGGTGTAATGATGAAAGACTCAAACCTACCCTCCAAGATCAGGAATAAGGGCAAGGATGCCTGTTTTCTTCACTTTTATCAATACAGCACTACAAGTTCTAGTCAGACCAACTAGGCAAGAGTAAGAAATAAAGGCATCCAAATGAGAAATCCTAAAGATTCAACCAAAATCTGCTAGAATTTGGCAAATTCAGTGAGGTTGAGAGATTTAAAAATCAACACCTAAAAATCAGTATGGAAGGTTATTATTAATGCATACAGAATTTCAACTTAGGAAGATGAAAAAAGTTCTTAAGATGGATGGCGGTACACACAATATGGAATGTACATACCTAGTGCCACTGAACTATAAACTTGAAAACATCTAAAATGGTTAAATTTTTGTTTCATACATTTTACCACAGCAAAACAATTAGTAAACTGGAGTAAAAGAAAAAACAGGTAAAAATAATTTCATCAAAATTTAAAGTGAAAAGACAAGATGGGAAAAAATATTTGTAAATCATTTATATTAAAACCTTAGTATGATGACTATAGAAAGAACTGTTATAAAACAACAACAAAAAGACAATGTGTACTTGAATACACATGTTCCTCAACAAAATATACAAATTGTCAAAGCCCAATAGACATATGACAAGGTGCTCAACATTATTAGTCATTAGGGAAACACAAATTAAAACCACAATGATATACCACTTCATACCCACTTGAAAGGCTATAATTTAAAAAAAACCACAAAAACAACAAAACAACATACACCAAAAAACCAAAACCTAAACAACACAAAACCCCCACATATATTGGCATGCATGTTGAAAACCTGTAACCCTCATACTCTGCTGGTGGGAAAGTAAAATGGTATAAGGGATGTGGACGAGTTTGGTGATTCCTCAAAAGGTTAAACACATAACTGCCATATGATCCAACAACTGCACTGCTAGATATATATTAAAAGAAATTTAGGGGCTTCCCTGGTGGCGCAGTGGTTGAGAGTCTGCCTGCCAATGCAGGGGACACGGGTTCGAGCCCTGGTCTGGGAGGATCCCATGTGCCATGGAGCAACTAGGCCCGTGAACCACAACTGCTGAGCCTGCGCGTCTGGAGCCTGTGCTCCGCAACAGGAGAGGCCGCGACGGTGAGAGGCCCACGCGCCGCGATGAGGAGTGGCCCCCGCTTGCCGCAACTAGAGGAAGCCCTCGCACAGAAACGAGGACCCAACACAGTCAAAAATAAAATAAATAAATAAAAAATAAAAATAAAGGAATTCCTAAAAAAAAAAAGAAATTTAAAAAATTAAGTACACACAAAAACTTACACAGTATGACTGTTCATGGAAGTACTGTACTATTAACAATAGCTAAAAGAGGGAAACCATCCAAAGATCAATTGATGAGTGCATCACCAAAAATATGGAGTAGTCATAAACAATGGATTATCAATCAGCCATGAAACAAAGTTCTGATACATGCTACAACATGGATGCACCTTAAATATATGTTTAAAGAAACTATACCCCATATACCATACTGTGTGATTGAATTTATTTAAAATACTCAAAACAGGCAAATTCGTACCCAGAATGCTATTTTTTTTGGTTGCAAGAAGGGGAGACAGGGAATGACTCTTTAATAGGCATGGGAGTTTCTTTCTGGATGGTGAGAATATTCTGGAAGAAGATAGTGGGATGATGGTACTAGTGATCATACAAACATTCTGAATGTAATATGTGTCACTGAACTGTATACTTTTAAATGGTTACAATGGTGAATTTTATATTATATAAACTTTGCCAAAAAGAAAAAACACATTAAGAGCACACTGTGTGTCTCTTAATGATTATAGGTAGTACAAAAGTGCTGTGAGCTTTCCACCATTGTATGGAGGGAATAAGTGTTTAGACAAAAATCATAAACATATATTTAAGTACACATTAGGATTTTAGAACATTCAAATACAAACATTGTAATTTTGTATTATGAGGAAAACTATACACACCTATATATCTAGCTATATCTATAGGTAGAAATATGTAGATACAGATACATTCATGTATACAGTTTTGCTATCTAATTATAATTATATATACATGCACACATACAAATAATTTAGTGAAAGATTTTAAGATAAAAGCTCATAGTATAGTAATCTGGAAGAACAAGAACATAAATGTTGACTAGAATACAAAAGAAAATCTTGAGTCAGGATAAAGGTATGAAAAAAATCAGTACAGTAACAGGTGGAGAAAAGAGAGAGGTATTTGTTAGGTGACAGAACTGAAAGAGGAAAGGTACATATCTGGTAGGAAATGTTATAAACACAAATCACTCTTATGACCAAGGTTGAGAGTTTAATTTGTAGAACACATAAAGTTATATTGAAAGATAATGGGGGTCACCATACTAAAAATTTGTGAGTTTCAAAAGAAATCTAAGTGATATCCTAATATATATAAAAAGGGTACTACCCTGACTGAAACAGAGGGTGACCCAGAAGTCAGATGATCCCTTTGCTTGCCCACCTCAAGTTTACTTAGGAGTTACTCTGCTGACATAATTCTAAACTCCTATAAAAGACTGCAGCCTTGTTCTACACAGTAACTAGAGCTGTGTAGTTACAGCTGTAGTGGGCATGACACAAGACAGGTCTCGATAAAATTTGTGAAAAAAAAGAAATGACATCAAAATGTAACTGAACTTTTAAAATATAAAAATAGAACAAACTTTATTGGTCACTTGAGTAGGATGCTAAGAAACTGTATGATTACTTTTTAAACATAAAAGGAAAAATAAAACAGTATCTATCCTAGTTTTCATGTAGATATGTATGTTAAGGTTAGTTATCTAATTGATGAGGGACACTTCTATTTATGATGACTGAGTGGCTCTTTCATATCACAAACAGAAAGATACACATTTTATATCTTCCCGAAGGGAATAAAATCACCATCTATGAAACAGTATTGCCCACTGCAAATGGGGAATAACATACTTGAATCTGCTCACGCCTCTTAATCATGGTTAAGAAAAGTATAGCCCATGAGTCAAGTCCAGTCCATTGCCGACATAGCATCCCAGAGCTAAGAATGGTTTTATATATACTAAATGACTGAAAAAAAAAATCAAAATAGTATTTCATGACAAGTGAAAACAATATGAATTTCAAATTGCAGTGTCCATAAACAGAGCTTTATTACAGAGCCACACCTTATTCATTTATGTATTGTTTATGGTTGTTTTCTTGTTGTAACAGTAGAGTTGAGTAGGTGTGACAGACCATATGACCTGCAAACCTAAAAAATACAGGGACAGAGACAAAGAAAATACTGAAAAACAACTCCAGAATGCAATTAGGAAAATCCAGATTGTGGGACGTTTTCCAGGGCAAAGTACCTAGCTTCTTTATTGGTAACTGCAGACAAACAAACAAAAATGCAAACAAAATAACCCCCACCCTGACTCAGTATACTGAGATTTTTATAAAACTGAAATCATCATTCACCCATAATTTACCTGAACTGTTTCCAAAATCCTCTGGGCACATAGTATTGCAGCCGGGAAGCAGCTAAATGACCAAAGATGATCTGAAGGTGTCTCAAAACACCAATATTGTACTCTTTCCTATCTTCTGTTTTACTTAATGCTGGTTTGTCTTCAAACTGATGAAGGTATCCAAATACATCATCTCGGGGATCAACATTACTCTGAAGGTGAAAAAAATATCATTGATGATCTAATCTAACTTTAAAGGTAGAGTGAAATAAGTTGAGACAAATACAAATAAATGAAAAATGATTTGTATTATTTTATACTCCAAATATCTAAAGCACTTAATATTCATTTTGTAATATTAGTGCTTACACCCACAAATTCACAGGAGGGTTACCATTTAAAAAAGCATTAAAAACTGTAATATTTTTTGGAGATAGTGTAAGAAACAAAGGTTTAGTTGAGTAGACTAGACTGGAGACAAGTGAGTGCTTTATACAAAAGCTTTGGGGAAATAAGTTACTTAGCCTTTCTAGGATTCAGTTTTTTCTTGTGAGATAACACATTCTTCACAGATTATATGAGGTAAATTATGTGACATGATGTGAATTATTAATATTCGGTAAGTATAGAAATTATGAGTACCTTTGGTAGAAACAGAAGCATAGACAGAGCTCTAAAGGTCTTAATCACTCTAAATTCTCATGAAGAATTTAGTTATTTTACAGAAAAGTGAGTATCTTTTTATATTCTTTGCATCTGCAGCTTATGGTAAGAAAGTAAATACCCAGTTCCTGCCCTTGAAAAGCTCACAGTCCAGGAAAAGAAACTAGTAAACAGGCAGATAATTGCACTATCG
Source organism: Balaenoptera musculus (assembly GCF_009873245.2). Classification (NCBI taxonomy): domain Eukaryota; kingdom Metazoa; phylum Chordata; class Mammalia; order Artiodactyla; family Balaenopteridae; genus Balaenoptera; species Balaenoptera musculus. Next base: position 515,233 of record NC_045807.1, on the reverse strand, counting down.
TGGTGAGACAACATAAAGCACCTGGATCAAGCAGCAAAGGTAGATGCACAGTTTGAAATTCTAGTATTTTTTTCTGCCTTACTTTCTTTTTCAGAGTATATTGTATAAAAAATTATATATTTTGTATGTATATTTTGTATATATATTGTATAAAAAAATGTATATTTTTTAAAAGACTAATTGATTATTTATTTATGGCTATGTAGGATCTTAGTTGTGTAACATGGGATCTTTCGTTGTGGCATGCGGGCTCTTTGTTGTGGTGCTTGGGCTTCTCTCTAGTTGTGACATGTGGGTTTTCTCTTCTCTAGTTGTGGCGTGCAGCCTCCAGGGCATGTGGGCTTAGGTGCCATGCGGCATGTGGGATCTTAGTTCCCTGACCAGGGATCGAACCTGTGTCCCGTGCATTTCAAGGCAGATTCTTTTACAACTGGACCACCTGGGAAGTCCCTCATGTCCATGTTTAACTTAGCATCCTAGTAGTAACATGGGTTACAGAACTAGGTATTTAAAATTCCAATTTTCTTTCAAACAGTGGTTGTTAATCACGTATTGGTGTGTGCACCCCATATGATGATTCTAAGAAAAAGTAAACCTACCCAGACCCTAATGCCTGGATGGTGTGATTAATCAGATCTGAGAACAGTAAAGTTAGGTTTATATCTCTAAGTGATGGACCACTATTCTAGAGCCAATCTAGTCTTGGCGAGAGAAGGAAAGAAACATAGGAATGAAGGGAAAAGCATTCACATTTTGAATATTCTGTCTTTTCAATTAATTCCTAGAAATTTATGTGAATGAAAAAGTGAAAGATTTTAAAAAACCAGTTTCTGTATAAACGTAACCAAAAGTCCTCTGTATTTATGTACTTAAGAGCTACATTTTAATTACATGTACTCTGACCTCCCACTGAAACCCAGCTTTTCTGTTGCTTTGTTCTGCACTGGATACTCTTGATAGGGAGCCTGATTATCTACTCTTGTTACCTAATACTATTAATAACACTATGTAGCATTATTTAAAGTAGCAAACAAATTTTGTTTCCTTACCAGAAAAAAACATTACCTGAGGAAAATATTTAAAGTATCCCAAGAATAAGCACAGATTATAAAAATGGTAAATGATACAAGACGTGGAATCAATTAAATGGAATCATTACTTTGAATAATTAAAGCATGAAAACATAATTTCATTACTTTAAATGAAGATATTTATCACTTTATAAACACCAAATTATACTTACCATGTCCCACAAGACATGACTACATTAACTGCTGCTTTTAAAAAACAGAAAACGTGTGACAAAGATTATCAACTTGAAGTTTAACATCTATTAGATAATGAGTACTATAATGTGCCAGAGACAGTAGCGCAGAGATTTTTGTTCTATCATCAAATGTACTTCAAAAAAATCCTATGAGAAGTACAGTATTCTAAGACAGAAAAACAGTATCTGATATGAATATCTTACAACACACAAAAAAAGAATTTATACTTAAAACTTACCTCACTGTCCTGCTTCTCATCACCAAACATATCATCATCTATATCACTACCTGTGCCTTCGATTGCAAGAATACTGTTCCTAATGGAAGGAATCATGTACAGCTGCTGGATCACAGAATTCATATAACAAGTAGCACCAGCATTTTTAAGTCCCACAAATCCTTTTGGTGGGCGGGGTCCAACAGGTGGTAGATATTCCCACTCAGTAAGTGTTTCACAAGCTAAGAGAAGAAAAAAAGATCCTCATAACGTGAAAATAATGATTCTGCCCACTGGCAGCTCTGTTCTACTGACAAACTAAAATCAGCACATTGAAAGAGAGTACACTAAGAGAGTACATTATTTTAATTATATATGCCACTACACAGATCTTTAATATAGAAGTACTGAGTTGCTTTTATGATAGTCTTCTTAGAGAGACATATAAGATGGTATTATTAAATTTCTTGGGGTAACCATTGTCTTTGCTTTAAGTACTTTCAATACACTGTGATCAAAACTTTAAATAAAAACATTACAATTTCACACCCACCAGAATAATTTTAAAAATTAAAAAAATAATAAAAACAGACAACAAAAAGCACTGGGATTCTCCAACATGCTGGTGGGGTATGTAAAATGAAGATGAGACATGCAACATGCAAAAAAGTTTGGCAGTTCTCCATGTAGTTACCATATGATTCAGCAATTTTACTCCAATATATCTATTCAAAAGAAATGAAACAATATATCTACACGAAACATGCATATGGATGTTCATAGCAGCATTCTTCATAATAGTAAAAAAGGTGGATTTAAAAAAAAAAAAACCCACATGTTCATCAGGTGATAAATGGATAAATTAAACTTAGTATATATCTACACAACGTACTATTATTCAGCAACAAAAAAAGAACAGGAATACAATTCTGACATATACTACAACATGGATGAACACTGAAAACATTATGCTAAGTGAAAGAAGGGAGTCATGAACGACTACATATTTTATGACTCTGCTTATATGGAATATCCAGAATAAGCTAATTTACAGGGAAAAAAAACTAGTACTGCATAAGGCTGAGGTGGGAGGGACAGGTAGCGGAAGAAGACTAGAGTGATTGGTAAAGGGCACAAAAATTCTTTTGGGGATAATGAAAATGTTCTGAAATTAGATTAAGTTATGGTTGCAAAACTCCGGAAGTAGACTAAAAACCACTGAAGTTGTATGCTTACATACAAAAAAGTGAACTTTATTGTATGTAAATTATATCTCAATAAAGTTATTTAAAACAACAAAAAACCATGTGACTTTATACATATATATAAATTTAAAATTTTTAGTTTAAATTACCTGTTTTATATATTAAATTATAAACTAATTAGTGACATATTAAAGTGATTTAAGATCACTTAAGGTTCAAGCCACAGTTCCACATCACAAAAACTTTAACTTTTGCGTCAATATGTTTCCTTCCTCATAACACCGTAAGAGTAAACACTACTTTGCCTATACCCAGTTTTATAATATTTTCAGGAGCCAATGAGACAGTATATCTGAAAGGTCTGTGAGAACTGTAAATCACTTTATAAGCCTGGCCACCTATCATGTAACCAAAAATAACCTAAACATTAATCACTAACTTGGAGATGGATTACATAAAGTATACTGAACTGCAAATTATACAGCCAATAACTGAATTACATAGATCTTTATTATGGTGATAGATATATTACTAAATGTAAAACAAATAAAACAAAATGAAGAACCGTGTGTGCAGCATATTCCCTTTTACGTTAGGAAAAAACTAAGCAAAGAGCTATCCATAGGTACAACTTGCATATGCAGACAATCTCTGAACCAGGATTGGGTAGGAAGTTAATATGTTTAGCATATATCTTCTTTTATATGTGAATAATATAACCATGAAATTCTTAACCTAAATAAGTTATTTAAAAAAAAAAAGTTTTCAAGAATCTCCTCTCTTTATGTAGATTCCACACTACAAATAAATAAGTTCAGTTAGAAACTCCTAAAATGTGATTGAAAACTTTACGCTCTGTAAGACGGCATAAGAAAGATAATTTCAGATGTTCTTAAAGGATTAGTATTGGATATTGTACATTACATTGCCATGACTTGGTTTTCTCTTCAAATTAATTAGATTTTATGATCTTATTTTCTGTTACTTTTACTTACACTCCTCCCTTTTGAGTTTCAGTTCTTACAAGATCTAAAGACAGCTTCCTACTTCATGGGACTGATGTTGGCATTAATTAAGAAAAAAATAAAATGCACGAAAATGTTATCTTCTCACATTCTGATCTTCAAAACTACAACTTTTGTAAAAGTCAGATCAAAGTATCATTAAGGAACCTCTAAGTGAGACGCTGAAATTCCTTCCAATGCATGTCACGCGTTTTAAGTTTTAAGTATAAAAGTCTGTAGCATCAAATCTGGCTTACTACCCTGGAATTTGGATTTTATTTCATATATGATGAAATAAAGCATTTTGCCAAGTTACCTGAATCATCTACAGGAAGACATTTAAATGTACATTTGGAAATTTTTCTGTATAGAGGTTCTGTGGTCATAATGGTCTCAATTATATATGATTATAAAAATCATTACACTAGTTGCTAAAAACAAACACAAGTTAAACGTTTTCCTAAAGAAAAAACAAAGAAATTTTAAACACAGAAATATTACTAAAATATTAAACACAGAAATATTAAACACAAATATTACTAACCAACAGAAACAGCTTTCCAAGTTAAAATACTTACTAGTTATTGCTGTGCCTATGTAATACATTTCAGTCAAACAGTCTACTATCTGTTTGAGATTCGTTACACAGCCAACAGCTAATGCTACAAGTAGTTCAAACCCAGCATTGATGGTAGCTGGTGAACTACACACTGGGATAGCCTGGTCAGCTGGTAGTTCTCCACTTCTCATACAATGCAGGTAAACTTTGGAGGCAGGAAAGATGAAATCATCAATTAATTCCTAAAGAGTTGAAAAAAAGAGATCACATATTGTTAGCAGTAATATTTACTTTAGGAAAAAATGTCCCTTGGAAGGAAATAGTCTTCTAATTATTTGTTTGATACACTTAAATATCTCATTATTCAAATACAATTTTGGATTTTCAAATAAAATAAAATTATATTTCAAAAAACTACTGACCATAATTAATAAACATACTCAATTTTCTGAATATTAAGATATTTTTAAAAGCTATTATTTAAGAAAAAATATATTCCAAATAAATCTACTCCTCTAATCAAATATGAACTGAAATTAATGCATTTTAAATAAAAATAAAAGACATCAAACGATATTCTTTTCCTTGAATTGTAAGACACACTTGAAGAAATTCACTTAACAAATATATGTAAAAAATAAACAGTCTTGTAAGATAGTTCTCACTTTAAAGTTTGATCAAATAAAAATTCAGATTTACTAAATAGCATAACGCTGCTTGTTAACTTTCTGAAACATTTCATCTGAACTTTCTTCCCTGAACTTTGATTAATTAAACAAACTCTTGAATAAAGGGAGGTACACATTTACTTAAAAATTACTGCAACTTTCACAGAGATAAAGGTTTTTATGAGACAAATAATTAAGAAAAAGGCCAAGATATCTTAAAGACGAAATAGTATAGAACTTATTAATCAGATAGATTTGCTAATAGGCATTCAAAAGTTCATGATAACTAGTTAGTACTAAAACTTAGGACTTACTTTAATGAGATTAGCACCTCCTTTCTCACAACCAACATGATATTTTTTCTCAGGCGTTTGAAAGGCCAGCAACTCTTTTGTGACCCCAAGGTGGCCTTCCAAGATCGCCTCTTCAACACCTGTTTCACCTGTTTTTTTAACATTATCCTGTCGAAGGAAAAATATTATAGGCCTAACTTACAGAAAAGGAGGACAAAAAAGATCAGAACAAAACAGAGCTGGAGGAGAGAGATGACTCAGATACAGTGTTGCCAAACCTTTTCATTCCAGTAGTTTCTTATTTCTTCTATAGAACTCTATCTCAAACATTAAATGAGAGCAATTTTGCCCAAGAGGACATGCATTGTCTCTTGAGATATTTCTGGTTTTCACAACTTGGAAGAAAGTGGAATTATTAAAGCACAGTCTACTGATCAGAAGCTGAGAGTACTGCTCAACATCCTGTAACACATAGCACAGTTCCTCAAAACAAGAATACCTGGTCCAAAATATTAATGGTGCCAAGGTTGAGAAATTCCAGAAGTAGGTTTTAGGAGAATGCTAATCTAAAGGCCAAAAACTACACATTTCAGAAATGTATTCTCATGGAACTCTGTATATATAAAAAGCAAATCATGAAATGTAAATACTAACCTATCGGATACTTATTTTAAAAGTTTTATAGAATCCTTATTAAATATGATTACAATTTGCAAAAAAGTTTAAAAATACCAAATTGGAGGGAAGTGAACATCAGCATTCTAAGTCCCAACTATAAAGTGAGGCATTTATACAAACCTAGTTGTACCTTCTTTGTATGAATCATGAGTTATTAGTTCACCAATGAAAAGTATATTTTGTTTGTTCTATTACCTCCCAGGGTTTTTTTTGTCCAGCTTAACATAAATACTCAAAACAATAAACCCCTTTTTAATAAGAAAAATACTTTAATAATGAGGTAATAAATGGAATATTATAAAACTTACCCTAATTCTTTTGAGCCAATCAATTTCATTGTTGAGAAGAACTTCAGCATTGGGTATATTAACATTACTGTTGAAAGCATAATTAAGAAGGTGCCGTAGAAGAGTGAAATAGTCACCTGAACGTGTACCTCTCTGTCTTGCTGTGCTCTGAAAAAGAATAATTGAAACAATATGAATCCACAAGTCCATGCTCAAATTCATATTAATTAAAAAAATTTTTTTATTTATTTTTGGCTGCGTTGGGTCTTCATTGCTGTGCATGGGCTTTCTCTAGTTGCAGTGAGCAGGGTCTACTCTTTGTTGCAGGGTGCAGACTTCTCACTGAGGTGGCTTCTCTTGTTGTGGAGCATGGGCTCTGGGTGCACGAGCTTCAGTAGTTGTGGCACATTGGCTCAGTAGTTATGGCACATGGGCTCAGTAGTTGTGGCTCGCGGGCTCTAGAGCGCAGGCTCAGTAGTTGTGGTGCATGGGCTTAGCTGCTCCCTGGCATGTAGGATCTTCCCAGACCAGGGCTTGAACCCATGTCCCCTGCATTGGCAGGCGGGTTCTTAACCACTATGCCACCAGGGAAGCCCCATATTAATTTTTTAAAAATCTCAGAGAACTGGTAAATTACCTTATACAATGTGGCAATACCTTATACAATGACATTAAAAAGAATAAGATCTCTGATTTCTATTTTTCAAAGAAGGTGGTGTACTTTTCCCTTAAGGATTTATAAAAAACAAATAGAAACAATCTATGAACAGTAAAGAAAATAATGGGAAAGATTCATTATTTTATTTATTAAACATAACCTAATTTTTAAATAAAATCTAAAATTCCAGTTTCCTGAATTTTCCTCATTTAAGAATGAATCATACTGATAAGTTCATTAAAAAATGACTCACCCCCAAAATGGTAAAGAGCAGAGTAATGAAGAAAAGCAGAGGCCTGTGTCCCATGCAACATCTGGTGCACATTAAAAAAAACTGCTCCTGTGCCAACTGACGAACAGTTCTGAAATAAAAACATTTTCTATTTAATGAGTTGTTCTCACGAATAAAAACAACAATAAATTATTCCAACACTGGTTTACCTTTAACAGAGGAGATAAATTAATGGTAAAACTACAAGGTAATCTACCATTAGCAGGTAGTTAGCAACACAGAATAGATATTTATGTAAGTTACTTTTCTTGGAGTAAAACCTCACATTATACCTAAATAAGCTGGAAATGACTGAGTTAAAATTTCTTAATAACTGACTTCTCAGAGTCTTTGCAAAGAGCAAACATAGATGAATAAAATATGTGTATATCTGCAGGACACCTTTCAAACCTCTCTTGGAACAATATAGAAATACCCCAACAGATACGATACAAGATGCCATGCAGTAAGCTGTACACCTTTTGTGGTTTTCCACAGAATTGTTTTCAATGAACAGTGCTTTGCGGCAAACAACTTGTGGAAATTCAATATAGATGAAGCTAAACCTGACAGCTGTCAGACTAGTAGCATTACCTAAGAACTTGGGAACTTCTTAGAAATACAAATTCTTGGGCCCACTCCATGCTTACTAATTCAGAAACTCGGGGAGAGAGGTCCAGCAATCTGCATTTTAATAAGCAATCCCAATGACTCTGATAGACGTTTGAGGACAACGAGAACATTATATTGTATAATATCATCTATTTGAGAAGTAGTAGTAACCCAGTCTCACCTGAATAACCTGGATCTACAAATAATGTCAACCCACTGACACCTATGCAAAACTGCTTATGCTTAAAACCACACTGTCTGCTTTGCTCAGAGAATGTGCTCTACTGTTATAGCTTTCCCTTACTATTACAAGTAATAAACTGAACTTTGTTTTTTCCATTTCACTGAATAGTGATATCATTAATTTTTGACCTAATCGAATTCTTTCAGTCTTTGTTAATGAGAGTCACTGACACTGGAACAGAGCCTAACACATGTTTGATGTTAAATGGTGACTGAGTGAGCATTCTGATGGATAAATACCATATTTCTGTCTCCTTGCTAGGGGATAAAGCTCTGAAATAAATTTGTGGTGCAAACCTGAAGGATTTTAAGTTCTATGTATTAAGCTCCCTCTTGGCCTCACTTTAACTTTTCTACCTTTAATTTTCCAAATTCTCATTCTTTTACTTTCATTATCTTACTGTCCATATTCATTTTCCTGTGCATTTTTTTTTTATTTTGTGGAACAAGACAAAGCGTAACTAAAACAAACCCAAGATGATCAATTTATAACTCACTTTCAAATATTTTTCCAAACAATGTTACTTGCCTACTAATTCTACTTAAAAATTTAAGAGCAAAAATTCAAAAATTCTGCCAACACCAACCATAATCCTTAAGAAACCACTTTCCTTTGGATTGTTTTCTGGAAAATCATTAGTAACTTTTGTGTCAACAAAAATTTCGTATTAGGAAAAACAAAATTAAAGAGTATAAATACTGTGGTATGTGAATGTACTTGTATGCTTTCCATTTATAGTCCAAATTAGTTATCCAAATGTCAAAAATCCAGTTCTCCTGTTCCTCTCTCTTCATTACCCTAGAAAGTTGTATGAGGTTTCATTCACCAACACTGTTTCACAGAAGTATTAATAAGTGATTAAGGAGGAAGAAGAGGAGAAAAAGAAATAATAAATGGCTCTATTAAAGTATATCACAGATTTCTGGTTTGACCTCAGTTCACTTAGATTTGCCCAAACATAATAAGCCCACAGTATTTCCGAGGCTTTAAGAGTCCCTCTGACTTATAAAAAACAGAGATGGGCATTAAAAACCCCCAAAATAGTATCTAAAAAGTTCCACACGTATGGTGGCTTTCTTCACAATTTTCTGCAAAGATGACTTGTAACAAATTTTCAAAGGTGTTTGAGAGTGCATTGCTCAACCTCACTATAAAAATGAGTTACTGCCCAAATTCCTGATACTTATTTAATGATAAAAGCACCCTCTTGAAAGGTTAAGTCAAACATATCACACCTGTATTCTAAACCCTACAATGACTTCCTATTTCACTTAAGTCAGGGTATAAGGAAGCAGCTCTGTGAACTGTAGGTATTTAGTGGCATTCACCTCAACTACTAGAGGCCAGTAACAACTTTGCCAATCTCACCTCCAGTTATGAATCACTGACTTAAAGAATAAAATCCAAAGCCTTACAAGGACTTATAACATCCTACATAACGAGACATACTGTTTGTTATCTCTCTTACATCATCTCTAGAAATTCCATTTACTCAGCTCCAGTAACAGTGACCTCCTTCATATTGTCTAAGAGGTTAAGAAGACTTGTGCGCAGAACTTTTACATATACTGACCCTTCTATATACCTACACGATGATTTAGACTTTCAGTATTTAATTAAAGGTAGCCTAGTTAGTGAAATATTTCCTGATTGTCCTACACAAAATCATATCATCAAATTTTACTTGGAATTGATTGAGTTGCTTAAAAACGAAACAAAACAAACAAAAAACCCCCACACCACCACCACAACTAACAAAACAAAAATCTAAGAACTGGGAAGCCAAGTTAGGGCTACTTAAATACTTTAATCAGATTTTACAAAATAGGATAAAACAAACTTCTTAAAGGAAAATGAATTCTGAAATTAGAAAACAGTACTCAAGAAAAAATGTTAGAATGACCAATATGAGAAAAGAATTTTAAAAAGAATTAATATGTGTATGTATAACTGAATCACTTTGCTGTACACTAAGACAACACTGTAAATCAACTATACTCCAATAAAATTAAAGGTATTTTAAAAAAGAAAGAAAAAAATAATAGACACAAAACTGCAACACAGCCAACTCCAAGTACCCATCTCCACGGAAACATCAAAAAACAAGCAAAAGCTGACAGAATTCTGCAAAATAAAGGTTTACTTCAAATAATCACTCAATCAAGAAAATAACAACTTGAAAGTGATAAAGTTTCTGGTGTTGCCCCACCACCTGCCCTGCGTGCTGGAGAGCTTAAAGATGGCAGCCATGTTCCCAATGTAAGACCCTGATCCCCTTTTCTGGATAGAGCAAAACAAACCTTATTTGCACACTACTGTGTTCTACTCTATCCAAGGGTCTTAAAAGAACAACATTTATTTCTGTTTCCTCAGAACTCACTCATGGCAGAAAATGGCAGGTGCTGGTCAAAAACATTCTAAGGTGAAAGAAAAACCCACAGCCATTAGAAGCAAAGATTACAGTTGAGACGTAAAATAAAAATGAGGCAAAGGAGCAAAAACTAGACAAGAGATTTTTAGGAGGAGGAAATTAGGATATTGAAAACCAGTAAAAAACACTGAAGAATACAGAAAAATCACATACAGGATAGGATACATACTAAAAGTTACATAATTTCACACTAAGCTTTCACCTTCAGGCTAATATATAGTCTCAGTACAATCAGAAGTGAATGCTAAAGCAGAATTATAAAGATTTGGGCAAATGTTACAGAATTGTGCTAACACAGATCCAATCTGCAAAACAGATTTGTTCTGTATTCAGTCAAAACACTGGCAGAACCCAATCTAATCCTCCAATAATCAAGGAGGGGATGAATCTGATTTCCAGCATTACCACATTATAATACTCAAATATATAGTTTCCAACAACAACAATAACAAAAATCACAAAGCATATAAAGAAACAGGAAAGTATGGCCAATTCAAAACAAACAATTAGGGCTTCCCTGGTGGTGCAGTGGTTGAGAATCTGCCTGCTAATGCAGGGGACACGGGTTTGAGCCCTGGTCTGGGAAGATCCCACATGCTGCGGAGCAACTAGGCCCGTGAGCCACAACTACTGAGCCTGCGCGTCTGGAGCCTGTGCTCCACAACAAGAGAGGCCGCGATAGTGAGAGGCCCGCACAAAGCGATGAAGAGTGGCCCCCGCTTGCCTCAACTAGAGAAAGCCCTCGCACAGAAACGAAGACCCAACACAGCCAAAAATAAATAAATAAAAATAAATTTTAAAAAAAAAACTTAACAAAACAATTAATTGACAGACACTGTCCCTTAGGAAGCCAGACTCTGTAGATGAATATCTTAAAACACTCTTAAAATACAATGCAAGAACTAAAGCACAACAGAAACATGTATGAATACACTGACAATATTTTTAAAAAAGAAATCATGGCAAGACAAATGGAAATTCTGAGTACAAAAAATAAATAACTGAAATAAAAAACTCTATAGAGGTGTTCAACAGCAGATTTGAGCAGGCAAACAATACAGTATTGAACAACTGAAATAATCTAGTATGAGGAACAGAAAAAAAACAAAGAAAAGTGAAAAAACTAAGGGATGTGTGATACACCATTAAGTGAACCAATATAGTAACATGAAAAGTTCCAGAAGGAAACAGAGACAGAAAGAATATTTGAAGAAATAATGGCCGAAAATGTCCCAAATCTGATAGGATATGGGCAACAAACTCTAAACTGGAAAACCTTCAAGAGAGCCACGCAGACACATTGCAGTCAAACTGTTCAAAGCCAAAGACAAAACCGTGAAAGCATAAAGGATGAAGCAATTTGTCACAGAGAAGTGCTCTTCAATAAGATTTACAATCAATCAGAAAATCAGGAAAGCAGGAGAATGACAGATATAAAGTGCCAAAGGAAAAAACCATCAACCAAGAAGTTCTATGTATGGCAAATAATACTTCAAGAATGAAGAAATTTCCAGATAAGAAAAAGTTAAGGGAATTTGTTATTAGACTTGCCCTACAAGGACTGCTAAAGGGGCAGCCTACAAGCTGAAATGAAAAGGACATTAGCAAGTAATTTAAAACAACATGAAGAAGTAGAAAACACTGGTAGAGCTCTCTACAGGAAAATGTGAAAGTTAGTCTCAAGGTACTTTTGGTATGCAGCTCCCTTGTGATTTAAAAGGCAACAATCTTAAATCTATTTTAATGATCCCATAGTGTTTAGAGATATAATCTGTAACAATAAAAATATAAGGCGGGGGGGGGGGGGGGCTTCCCTGGTGGCGCAGTGGTTGAGAATCCACCTGCTAATGCATGGGACACAGGTTTGAGCCCTGGTCTGGGAAGATACCACATGCCGCGGAGCAACTAGGTCCGTGAGCCACAACTACTGAGCCTGCGTGTCTGGAGCCTGTGCTCCGCAACAAGGAAGGCCACGATAGTGAGAGGCCCGCGCACCGCGATGAAGAGTGGCCCCCACTTGCCACAACTAGAGAAAGCCCTAGCACAGAAACGAAGACCCAACATAGCAATCAATCAATCAATAAAAAAAAATATATATATAAGGGGAAGAACTGAAAAGCACAGAACAGTATTTGTATGTTACTGAAACTAAATTGGTATTATTCAAATTTAAGAAATAGAAAGGAACCAATAACAATTAAGGAGAATGAATCAGGAATAGAAAAACAAATACACGGCCAAAACAGATGACTTTATTAGTTATTTCTACCACTCAAATAAGTTAACAGCTATCTTTTTAAAAGTTTTACAAAAAATAGAGTAAGTGGGAACACTTCCAAACTCGTTTTATGAGGGTAGCACCACCCTGATACCAAAGCCAGATAAAAATACAAGAAAAAAGCACAGGCCGATATCCCTGATGAACACAGGTGAAAAATCCTCAATACTACACTATCAAACTGAATTTAACAGCACACAGGGACTTCCCTGGTGGCGCAGTGGTTAAGAATCTGTCTCCCAATGCAGGGGACATGGGATCCTGGTCAGGGAACTAGATCCCACATGATCCCTGGTCAGGCAACTAGATACCACATGAATGCCACAACAAAGGAGCCCGCCTGCTGCAACTAAGAACTGGTACAACCAAAATAAATAAATAAAATTTAAACAATAAAAACAAACAAAAAACAAAACAAAACAAACAGCACATTAAAAGGATTATACACCATGACCATGTTGGAGTTATCCCTGGGATGCAAGCATGATTCAACACAGGCAAATCAGTCAATGTGCTACATCACACTAATGAAATAAAAGAAAATGACAACAATCAACACAATGGATACAGAAAAAGCATTTCACAAAGTTCAACACCCATTCATGATTAAAATTGTGAAAAAGAAAAAAAAAGGAAGAAATTCACCTAAACACAATTAAAGTCATATGACAAGCCCTCAGTTAACATCATAACTAATGGTGAAAACCTGAAAGCTTTCCCTCTAACCCACTCTCACCGCTTCTACCAAACACAGCAATATAAGTTCCCTCCAAAGCAATTAGACAAGAAACAAAATGCATCCAAACTGAAAGGAAGAAGTACTACTGACTGTTTTCAGATGGCATAATCATAAATGTAAAAAACCCCCAAAGACTCCATGAAAAAACCTATAAAGATGCAGGATACAAAAATCAATAAACAAGGACTTCCACTGCAGGGGGCATGGGTTTGACCTTGGTCTGGGATCTAAGATCTCTCAAGCCAGACGGCATGCACCCCCTCTCCCCAAATCAATATACAAAAAACAGTTGCATTTCTCAGGAAAAAGATATTAAGAAAACAATCCCATTAACGTTAGGAACATAGAAAATAAAGTACTTAGAATAAACTTAACCAAAGAGGTGAAAAGCCTTGCACACCGAAAATTATAAAACAGTGATGAAGGAAATTAAAGAAAGACATACTGTGTTCATGGATTAGGAGAATTAATATTATGATTAAAATGTCCACAGCACCCTAAGTAACCTACTTCAATGCAATCCCTATCAAAATCACAATGGCATTCTTACAAAAATATAAGAACAATCCTAAATTCATACGGAACCACAAAAGACCCCAAATAGCCAAAGCAATCTTAAGAAGAAGAAGGTGAAAGTGTCATACTTCTTGGTTTCCAATTATATTATAAAACTACAGTAATTAAAAGAGTAGAGTATTTACATAAAGACAGACATATAGATCAACAGAACAGAGTACAGAGCCCAGAAATAAAATCATACACTTATGGTCAGGTGATCCTTGATAAGCGTGCCATGAATACACAATGGGGAAAGAACAGTATTTCCATAAGCAGTATAGAGGGAACTATAAATCCACATGCATAAGAATGAAAAGAATCTTTATCTCATACCATATGAAAGAGTAATTCAAAATGAATTAGTCTTAAACCTAGAATTTGAAATCATAAAATTACTAGAAGAAAACAGAAAAAAAGGTTTTTGACATTGTTTTGGGCAACTGATTTTTTTTGGATTTGCCACCAAAATCAGAGGCAACAAAAGCAAAAACAGATAAATGGGACTGCATCAAAAAAAATAGTTTCATGGCAAAGGAAACAATCAACAGAGTGAAAAGGCAACCTATGAAAAAGAGAATAGGGACTGCCCTGGTAGTTCTGTGGTTATGACTCCACGCTTCCACTGAAGGGGGCTTCAGTTCAATCCCTGGTTGGAGTAACTAAGATACCACATAACGCACAGTGAGGCCAAAAAAAAAAATTTACTTGGAAACTACATATCCAATTAAGAGATTTAGATCCGAAATATAAGGAACTCAGACAATTTAATACCAAAAAACCAAACAACCCGAAATAAATGGGCTCAGGACCTGAACAGACATTTTTCCAAAGACACACAAATGGTTAACAGGTATTTGAAAAAATAAACATCATGAACAATCATCATGGAAATACAAATCAAAAGCACCTCACAAATGTTAGGATGGCTATTTTCAAAAAGTCAATAGAGAACAAGTTTTGCCAAGGATGTGGATAAAAGAGAGCCCTTGAACACTGTTGGTTGTAAATTAAATTTGTGCATCTATTATTGAAAACATCATGAAGGTTCCTTAAAAAACTAAAAATAGAACTACCATATGATCCTGCAATCCCACTTCTGAATGTATATCCAGTGGAATGAAATCAGTGTCTTGAAGAGATCTTAACATTCCCACGATTATTACAGTATTATTTCAAGACACGAAAGCAATCTGTCTGTTGACGGATGGCTGGATAAAGAAAATATGATAAATCTCTACAGCAGAGTATTACTGAGCCATAAAAAAAGAAGGAAATCTTGCCATTTGTGACACCATGAATGGAGGTCACTATGCTAAGTGAAATAAGCCAGACCTAGAAAGACAAATACTGTTTAATCTCACCCACATTTGAAATCTTAAAAAGTCCCATTCTTATAGCAGAGATGTTTAAGATTGGCCAGTGACCAGGGGAGGGGGAAATGCGCATATGTTGGGCAAATTGCAGAAAGTTTCAATTATGAAGGGCGAATAAGTTTTAAAGAAATAATGCACAGTTTGGTAATTATCCCTAATAATAATGTATCACAATATCTGAAATTAAGAGAGTTGAACTTAAGTTTTCTCACCATGCCAAACAACAACAAAAAATCATACCTATGTGAGGTGAGCAATATATTATTTAACTTGACTGTGATAATCATTTCACAATATAGAAATATACCCAAAAAAGAAATCACATTTCACACCTTAAATATATATATCTTTTGTTTGTCAAGTATACCTAAATAAAGCTGGGGAAAAATAAAAATAGGTCAACATGTAATATTTAAAATTCTGTTTCTGCTTTCTCAAGAAGCTTAATATTAGATATCTTCCACAGTGATAATTTTTACACTTGCAAGCCATTTGCAAATTTGGGGGGAAAAAAATCACTAGTATAGTTAAGCTCTAAATAAGAAAGCTAATAACTAATTACATGATTATACATACTTAAAAAAAAACAAAAGACAGGGAAAGCAGAAAAAGAGTTATGGAGAAAGAATCAAAAATATGGAAAATGCACAGAAAACGGCAACAAAATATGGTAGATATTAATCCAAAGACATAATTATTTTAAAAGTCAAGGTCTAAATACACTAAATAAAGGATACAGACTGTAAGAGTATAAAAGAAACAATACCCAACTATATATTGCTATTAAAAAAAACCCATTTCAAAGACACAGTCAGATGCTAGACATCCAACACCAATAAAAAAAAGCTGGAGTAGCTATAATAGAGAACTTATAATTTCACAGAGTAGACTACAGAGCAAGGAAACTTATCAGGAATGAAAAAGTAGCATTAAATAATGATATCTAACAATCTTTACTCTTCATGCACCTAACAACAGGTTCAAACTACAGAGGCAAAAACTGATAAAAATTTAAGGAGAAATAAATGAAACTCCTCTGTCAGTAATGTATATTCTTCTCAGGCTGACACCAACACTCAACAAGACAGACCAATTTCTGGGACAAAAAATACACTTTAACAAATTTGAAAGAATAGAAATCACACAAAGTATGCCCTCAGATCACAACAGATTTAAACTAAAACTGAACAAGAAAGGGATGGCTGGAAAACCCAAAACAGATTAGAGATTAAACCACGTAATTCTAAATAATACATGGGTCAAAGAAGAAGTCTCAAAAAATTACTTCAAACAAAAAGAAATTGAAAATATAGCATATCAAATTTATAGGGTACAGTAAAAGCAATGCTGAGCAATTAGTAGCACCTGATGGACATATAGGAAAAGAAGATCTAGAATGACTAATGTAGGTATACACTTTAGAATAGAAAAAAACAGCAAATTAAATTCAGGGTAAGCAGAAAAATCTTTTAAAATTTGATTAAAAAAAAAAATTAACCAACAGATCTGTAACAAGGAAACTCAATCAATCATCAAAAACATTCCCCAACAAAGAAAAGTCTAGGAGCAAAATGGATTCACTGGTGAATTTTAGCAAACAAAGAAGAACTGAAACAAACTGTTCATTTTTTGTAAAAATTTTATGGGAGAGACTACTTCCTAATTTATTCCATAAGGTCAACATCATCCTGTTAGCAAAGCCAGACAAATCTACTGCAAGACTGATAACCTTAAAAATACAGATGCAAATATACTCAAAAAGACCAATAAGCACATGAAAATGATCTTAACATCACTCATCATAAGAGAAATTCAAATCAAAACCATAAGGTATCATTTTACACACAACAGGATGACCACTATCAAAATAACAGGTATCATCAGAGATGTGGAGAAATTTGGACCTTTGTGCACCATTACTGGGAATGTTAAATGGTGCAGTTACCATGGAAAACAGTATAGAGGGTCCCCAAAAACTTAGAAGTAGAATTATCCTACAATCCAACAACCTCACTTCTAGGTATATATCCAAAAGAATTCAAGGCAGGCTCTCAAAGAGATACTTGCATACCCAAATTCATTAGAGAATTATTCACTATAGAAGTAACCCAAATGTCTATTAACAGATAAGTGGATAAAGAACACGTGATATATATGTTGTTATATAATGTTATGCAAACTTACAAAAGAGGGAATTCCTGTCACGTGCTGTAACATGGAAGAACCTGGAGAACATTATGCTAAGGAAAACAGGCCAGTCATATAAGGACAAATACTGTATGATTCCAATCATATGACTCTAAAGTAGATTTGGAGGCGGAGTCAAGACGGTGGTGTGGGAAGATGCAGAGCTAGCAACTCCCCACAACTAGGGTGCCTGCCAGCCACTGATGGGGGAACCTGACACCCAAGGAGATGGGAGGAACCCCAAAGTGAACCGGTAGGACGTAAGGGGACTGAGAGGGGAGGAGAAGTGGAGGCCAGACAGGATCGGCACCCCTGAGGCCGGGGAGATCAGGAGATCAGGGAGTATCCCCCCTCCAAAGCCCCATCCAGGCACCGTGGGTTCTGGGGGCACAGGAGGGAGGCTGGGAAGATCAGGAGAGGCAGGCGGGATAAGCCATTCTGGAGGAGTAGGAGAGGAGTGACTGTCCTGCCCACTGGGGCCAGGGGAAACTGCTGAGATCCCAGGCCAATTCCCTGCCCTCCGAGGTCCCCTCCAAGTCATGTGGGTCCTTGGGGGAGTAAAAAGGAGGCTGAGGGGAGAACAAGAGAGGCAGTCGGGAGAGGCCCTCTGGGCGGAGCGGGAGAGGAGGAGCAGGAGAGGAGGAGCAGGAGAGGAGGGTGATTGCCCCACCCACTCAAGCCCAGGAAGCCTGCTGGGCTTGCAGGTAAAGTCCCCTGCCCTCTGAGAGCAAGGGTGGGGGGCACGCCTGGGCCCCTTCTGTTCCTTGAGCCTAAGCCATACCCTGCACAGCCTTTTCCAGCCCTGTGGGTCATAAGCATCGGCTCTGCCCACTGCCCAAACCTCACCCTTGCTTAGGCCACGCCCTCCAGAGCCAAGGCCTCCCTCCCCTTTTCCTTTTCCCTCCTCCTCTTCTTTTACTATTGTGGTAATGATGTACGTTCTGGTTGTTGATTCATCTGTATTTTTACTTTTATATTCTTTCTAATATATCTGTTAGTTTCCTAGTCTAATTTTATTTTTTACTTTGTTATTGTTCTTTTTTTCCTTTTTTGGGCCACCGCACTCAGCTTGCGGGATCTTGGTTCACGAGCCAGGGGTCAGGCCAAAGCTCCTGCAGTGGGAGCTCCAAGTTTGAATGACTGGACTAACACAGAACCTGAGCCCAGGGAATATTCACTGGAGTGAGGTCTCATGAAGTTTCTCATCTCAGCACAAAGACCCAGTTCTACCCAACAGCCTACAAACTCCAGTGTTGGAAGCCTCAGGCCAAACAACCAGAAAGACAGGAACACAATCCCACTCAAGAAAAAAAAAAAGAGCAAAAAAATTTGTCACAGATAAAGAATGTAAAAACCTACAAGACCAAATAAATGAAGAGGAAACAGACACTCTACCTGAAAAAGAATTCAGAGTAATGACAGTACAGATGATCCAGGATCTCAGAAATAGAATGGAGGCATGGATTGAGAAAATACAAGAAATGTTTAACAAAGATCTAGAAGAACTAAAGAACAAAGAAACAGATGAACAACATAGTAACTGAAATGAAAAATAAACTAGAAGGAATCAATAACAGAATAAATGAGGCAGAAGAACGAGTAAGTGAGCTGGAAGACAAAATGGTGGAAATAACTGCCAAGGAGCAGAATAAAAAAGAAAGAATGAAAAGAACTGAAGACAACCTCAGAGACCCTGGGTCAACACTAGACACACCAACATTCAAATTACAGGGGTCCCAAAAGAAGAAGAGAAAAAGAAAGGGTCTGAGAAAATATCTGAAGAGATTATAGTCAAAAACTTCCTAACATGGGAAAGGAAATAGTCACCCAAGTCCAGGAAGCACAGAGAGTCCCATACAGGATATACCCTAGGAAAAACACACCAAGACCCATATTAATCAAACTAACAAAAATTAAATTGAAGGAAAAAATATTAAAAGCACCAAGGGAAAAAACAAAAAATAACATACAAAGGAATCCCCATAAGGTTATCAGTTGATTTTTCAGCAGGAACTCTGCAGGCCAAAATGGAGTGGCAGGATATACTTAAAGTGATGAAAGAGAAAAACCTACAACCAAGATTACTCTACCCAGCAAGGATCTCATTCAGATTCGATGGAGAAGTCAAAAGCTTTTCAGACAATCAAAAGCTAAGAAAATTCAGCACCACCAAACCAGCTTTACAACAAATGCTAAAGAAACTTCCCTAGATGGAAAACACAAGAAAAAGACCCACAAAAACAAACTCAAAACAATTAAGAAAAAAGTAATAGGAACATACATATTGATAATAACCTTGAATGTAAATGGATTAAATGTCCCAACCAAAAGACGCAGACTGGATGAATGGATACAAAAACAAGACCCATATACATGCTGTCTAAAAAAGACTCACTTCAGACCAAGGGACACATGCAGACTGAAAGTGAAGTGATGGAAAAAGATACTCGATGCAAATGGAAATAAAAAGAAAGTTGGAATAGCAATATTAGTGTCAGATAAAACAGACTTTAAAATAGAGACTGTTATAAGGGATAAGGAGGAACACTACATAATGATCAAAGAATCAATCCAAGAAGAAGGTATTAACAATTATAAATGTTTATGCACCCAATACAGGAGCACCTCAATACATAAGGCAAATGCTAACAACCATTAAAGGAGAAATCAACAGTAACAAAATAATAATAGGGTACTTTAACACCCCACTTTCACCAATGGACAGATCGTCCAAACAGAAAATAAATAGGGAAAACACCAGCTTTAATTGACACAGTACACCAGGTAGATTTAATTGATATTTACAGAACATTCCACCCAAAAGTGGCAGAATACACTTTCTTCTCAATTGCACATGGAACATTCTACAGGATAGATCACGTCTTGTGTCACAAATCAAGCCTCAGAAAATAGAAGAAAACTGAAATCGTATCAAGCATCTTTTCTGACCACAACGCTGTAAGACTGGAAATCAATTACAGGGAAAAAAATGTAAAAATTTCGAATACATGAAGGCTAAACAGCGCACTACTAAATAACCAAGAGATCGCTGAAGAAATCAAAAAGAAATAAAAAAATACTTAGAAACAAATGACAATGAAAACATGCTGACCCAAAACCTATGGGACACAGCAAAAGCAGTTCTAAGAGGGAAGTTTACAGCAATTCTATCTCACCTCAAGAAACAAGAAAATTCTCAAATAAACAATCTAGCCCTATGTTTAAAAGAACTAGAGAAAGAAGAACAAAGAAAACCCAAAGTCAGTAGAAGGAAAGAAATGATAAAGATCAGAGCAGAAATAAATAAAAGAGAAATGAAGAAAACCATAGCAAAGATCTGTAAAACTAAAAGCTGGATCTTTTAGTACCAGAACATAAACAAAATTGATAAACCCTTAGCCAGACTCATCAAGAAAAAAGGGCAGAGGATGCAAAACAATAAAATTAGAAATGAAAAAGGAGAAATCAAAACTGACACTACAGAAATACAAAGGATTATAAGAGACTACTACAAAAAACTATATACCAATAAAACAGACAACCAAGAAGAAACAGACAAATTCTTGGAAAGGTACAATTTTCTAAGACTGAACCAGGAAGAATTAGAAAATATAAACAGGCCTATCATAAGTAATGAAATTGAAACTGAAATAAAAAATCTTCCAACAAACAAAAGTACAGGACCAGATGGCTTCACAGGCGAATTCTATCAAACATACAGAGAAGAGCTAAAACCGATCCTTCTCAAACTCTTCCAAAAAATTGCAGAGGGAGAAACACTCCCAAATTCATTTTATGAAGCCACCATCCCCCAACACCAAAACCAGAAAAAGACAGCACCAAAAAAAGAAAATTATAGACCAATATCACTGATGAACATAGATGCAAAAATCCTCAACAAAATACTAGCAAACAGAATCCAACAGCACAAAAAAGGATCATACGCCATGATCAAGTGGGATTTATGCCAGGGATGCAAGGATTCTTCAATATACGCAAATCAATGAATGTGGAACACAACATTAACAAATTAAGTAATTAAAAACCATATGATCATCTTAATAGATGCAGAAAAAACTTTTGACAAAATTCAACACCCATTTATGATAAAAACTCTCCAGAAAATGGGCACAGAAGGAACCTACCTCAACAAAATAAAGGCCATATATGATAAACCCACAGCAAGCATCATACTCAATGATGAAAAACTGAAAGCATTTCCACTAAGATCTGGAACAAGACAAGGATGTCCACTTTCACCACTCTTATTCAACATAGTTTTGGAAGTCCTAGACACAGCCATCAGAGAAGAAAAAGAAATAAAAGGAATACAAGTTGGAAAAGAAGAAGTAGAGCTGCCACTGTTTACCAATGACATGATACTATACATAGAAAATCCTAAAGATGCCACCAGAAAACTATTAGAACTAATCAATGAATTTGGTAAGGTTGCAGGATACAAAATTAATGCACAGAAATTGCTGGCATTCCTAAACACCAGTAACAAAAAGTCAGAAAGAGAAATTAAGGAAACACTCCCATTCACGATTGCAACAAAAAGAATAAAATACCTAGGAATAAACCTGCCTAAGGAGGTGAAAGACGTCTACTCAGAAAACTATAAAACACTGATGAAAGAAATCAAAGATGACATAAACAGATGGAGAAATATACCATGTTCTTGGGTTGGAAGAATCAATATTGTGAAAATGACTATACTATCCAAAGCTATATACAGAGTCAATGCAATCCCTATCAAACTACCAATGGCATTCTTCACAGAATTAGACCAAAAAATTTTACCATTTGTATGTAAAGACTAAAGACCCTGAAGAGCCAAAGTAATCTTGAGAAAGAGAAACAGAGTTGGAGGAATCAGGCTCCCTGACTTCAAACTATACCACAAAGCTACAGTAATCAAGACAGTATGGTACTGGCAGAAAAACAAAAATACAGATCAATGGTACAGGATAGAAAGCCCAGAGGTAAACCCACGCACATATGAGCACCAAATTTACGACAAAGGAGGCAAGAACATACAATGGAGAAAAGACAGCCTCTTCATAAGTGGTGCTGAGAGGCTTCCCTGGGGGCGCAGTGGTTAAGAATCTGCCTGCCAATGCAGGGGACACGGGTTTGAGCCCTGGTCTGGGAAGATCCCACATGCCGCGGAGCAACTAAGCCCGTGCTCCACAACTACTGAGCCTGTGCTCTAGAGCCTGCGAGCCACAACTACTGAAGCCCGTGTGCCTAGAGCCCATGCTCTGCAGTAAGAGAAGCCACCGCAATGAGAAGCCCGCACACTGCAACGAAGAGTAGCCCCCACTCGCCGCAACCAGAGAAAAGCCTGTGCGCAGCAATGAAGACCCATCAAAGACCCAATGCAGCCAAAACTAAATAATAATAGTAATAAAAAAACTTAAAAAAATAAACAATCACAGGGCTTCTATAATGCTATTTAAAAGAAAAAAAGGAAGTGGTGTGGGGAAAACTGGACAGCTACGTGTAAAAGAATGAAATCAGAACACTCCCTAATACCATACACAAAAATAAACTCCAAATGGATTAGACTTAAATGTAAGACCAGAGACTATAAAACTCTTAGAGGAAAACATAGGAAAAACTCTCTTTGCCATAAACCACAGCAAGATCTTTTTTGCCCCAACTCCTAGAGTAATGGAAATAAAAATAAAACTAAACAAATGGAACTTAATTAAACTTAAAACTTTTGCACATTAAAGGAAACCATAAACAAGACAAAAAGACAACCCTCAGAATGGGGAATATATTTGTAAAGGAAACAAAAGACAAAGGATTAATCTCCAAAATATACAAACAGCTCATGGAGCTCAATATCAAAAAAACCAAACAATCCAGTTAAAAAATGGGCAGAAGACCTAAATGGACATTTCACCAAGGAAGACACAGAGATGGCCAAGAGGCACATGAAAAGATACCCAACATCGCCAATTATTAGAGAAAACGCAAATCAAAACTACAATGAGGTATCACCTCAGGCCAGTCAGGATGGCCTTCATCAAAAAATCTAGAAACAATAAATGCTGGAAAGGGTGTGGTGAAAAGCGAACCCTCCTGCACTGTTGCTGGGAACGTAAACTGATACAACCACTACGGCAAAAAGTATGGAGGTTCTTTAAAAAACTAAAAATAGAACTACCATATGACCCAGCAATCCCACAACTCGTCACATACTCTGATTAAACCGTAATTCAAAAAGAGACATGTACCACAATGTTCATTGCAGCACTATTTACAATAGCCATGACATGGTAGCAACCTAAACACCCACCGACAGATGAATGGATAAAGAAGATGTGGCACATATATACAATGGAATATTACTCAGCCATAAAAAGAAATGAAATTGAGTTATTTGTAGTGAGGTGGATGGACCTAGAATCTGTCACACAGAATGAAGTCAGAAAGAGAAAAACAAATACTGTATGCTAATGCACATATATGGAATGTAAAAAGAAAAAAGAAAAAAAAGGTACTGATGAACCTAGCTGCAGGGCAGGAATAAAGAGGTAGACATAGAGGTGGACTTGAGGACACGAGGTGGGAGGGGGAAGATGGGACAAAGTGAGAGTAGCATAGACATATATACACTACTAAATGTAAAACAGTTCGCTGGTGGGAAGCAGCAGCGTAGCACAGGGAAATCGGATTGGTGCTTTGCGATGACTTAGAGGGGTGGGATAGGGAGGATGGGAGGGAGGCTCAAGAGGGAGGGGATATGGGGACATATGTATGCATATAGCTGATTCGCTTTGTTGTGCAGCAGAAACTAACACAGTATTGTGAAGCAATTATACTCCAATAAAGATCTATTAAAAAAAAATAAAGTAGATTTGACTATCTAAAGTAGTCAACATCATAGAAACATAAAATAGAAAGGCATTTCCCAAGAGGGAGGGTTTAGGGGGAGCAGTGGTGGTAAGGTAGGTTGGAGAATTAGTGTGTAGTGGGAACAGAGTTTCAGTTCTGAAAGATGAAAAAGAGCTCTATTGCAGAACCATGTAAATATCTTTAACATTAACTGTAGACTTTCAAATGGTAAATATGATGTCACAAATTTTTACAATAAAATAAATTAAAAATTCTCAGTAAAATATTGACAACTAAATACAGAAATATATACACCATGACCAAGTGAGATTTATTCCAAGAATGGAAGAGTGGTTCATTATATGAATCAGTAATGTTAATACAACACATAAATATAAAAAAGGGGAAAACCACAACTATCTCAAATGATTCAGAAAAAACACCCAAATTTCAACTTTTTCATGATAAAAAATACTTAATAAGCTAAGAATAAAAAGGAACTGTCTCAGGAGAGTAAAGGCATAAATGAAAAACTTAGCAGCTAACATCACATTCGATGAAAAGACTGAAAGCTTTCTCTCTGTACCACGAACGAGAAAAGGATGCTTGCTGTCACTATCTCTATTCAACATAATAGAGCAAGTAAGCAAAGGCAAATGATACACATCCAAATTGCCAAGGTAGAAGTAAAACTACCTCTTTTTACAAATGACAGGCTCTGATATTGAGAACACCCTAAAGAATCCGTTCAGAAGCTTAATCCAGCACAATTGTAAAATATAAAATCAAGTGTATTTCTAGGTACTAGCAACGAACAACTCAAAAAGAAAATTAAGAAAACAATTCCACCTACAATAGCAGCAAAAAGAATAAAATACTTTGTAATAAATAAAACCAAGAAGGTGCAATAGTGTCAAAAGAAATGAAAGAAGATCTAAATATAGAAAGATAACCTGCATCACATATTGAAACTTAACATTGTTAACATGTTAATACCACTCAGAGCAATCTATAGATTTAATGTAATTTCTTTCAAAATTCTGTTTATCACAGAAATGGAGAAACCTATTTTAAAATTCAAAGAAAAATGGACTTACTTAAATGTCTAACTGGAGACTTCTCCACAGAGGATATACCATAAGCACATGAAGAGATGCTTAACATCACTAACCATAAAGGAAAATGAAAATCAAAACTACTATGAGATCCACCACACACCCATTAGGGTGGCTATTATTTAAAAAGTCAGAAAGTAGCAGGTATGGAAAGAGGACGTGGAGAAACTGAAATCTTTGTACACTGCTTGTGGTTGTATAAAATGGTGAAGCCACTGTGTAATTCAGTTTGGTGGACCCTGAGGAAGTTAAACACAGGATTTCTACATGACCTAACAGATCCACTCCAAATTACATGCTAAAAAAACTGAGAATGGGAACTCAAACACGTATCTGTGTTTACAACAATGGTCAGGGCAGTACTACTCACAATAGCCCAAAGTAGAAACAATCAAGTGTCCACCAACAGAAGAATGCATAAGCAAAAATATAATACATACATAAAGTGAAATATTATAAAGCATTAAAAGTGAAGGAAATCCTTCAACATGCTACATGTATGAACCTTGAGATTTTGCTAAATGAAACACAAAAAGACTAATATTGTGTAATTCCACTTATATGAGGTACTGACAATAGGCAAATTCACAGAGACAGGACACATATTAGAGGTAAACAGTGGCACAGAGGTTTGGAAATGGGAGTGAGTTACTACTTAAATAATGTATATGGGATGATGAAAAATTTAGGAAATAGTGGTGATGACTGCCCAACAGTGTAAATGTTTTTAATGTCCCTGAACTGTTCACTTAAAAGTCATTAAAATATCTAATTTTTTGTTACACATAACTATACATTTACCACAATTAAAAAACTGTAAACGAAATTAAAAAAACAACAGGGGCATTTTCCAGAGATGAAAACATATTTAGGTTAAGTGAAATATATTAAATACATGTTTCCTAAATATCAAAGTGCTAATGTAGACAAGAAAAAGGCTGCCTTATTTGACTTTTGAGATAAATTTTGATCAAAATTAATTCATGTCTGCCTAAAAGAATAAGGTCAGACTTCTCTCAAAACAACAACAACAAAAAATCACTTACTTGCTGGGACAGTGCAACAGTAAGTCAATGATAAATGTCTGCCAGGCTTTTTCTTTACTAAGTGCATCCAGGGCTGTTGGAATTAGAGCAAAACATAATGTCATCACTTCCAATGCTTCACAGCAAACCTGTTCATCTTCCACGTCTGGCACACTGCTTGTATTGGTGGTCTGTAAAATTATGATGAGGAGTAAATTACTGGTGATACAGTTAGGACAAATTCACAAACCTTCAAGTTAGTATTTAAAACTTATGTATACTCACTAAAGACCATTTGTCTTCAGTCTCTTCACCTGTAGCTTCTGAGACCCTTTGGAATATATCCCAAAGGGGATTAAAGGAGTATGCTCAGTAAAAGCTAAGAATCACTTCCTTCTTCTTCTGGGTGTTAAGTGGTGTACTTCTGCATTAACCATGATTCCTTTCTAAAGAATAACTCTGGCACTGTACTTGGTTCTTTGATTAGTTTTCTTGTACAGCTTATCTAAAATGCCATTTTATTTAAAAAGCTAAAATGCCATTTTATTAAAAAAGCAACTAGCTTACACAAATGTTGAGGAAGGTATAGAAGGCTTTTCCAACCTAAAATATATTCAAATTGGTAGCTAATAATTTATAATCTGCCTCCACTTATCAAAAAAAATAAAATCAGTATAATACATGTCTAGAACAGAATAGTCACTCAAATATTCCAAAAAGGGAAGCTCTATAATTCCATTATCCACTCTCCTCTCTTAAATATACAGAAATGACTATCAAAGACAAGTAAACAGAATAGAAAATCAAAGAGCTAAATAAAGTCTCATTTCTGCAAATAATTTGCTTAATCAAATGAGAAACAGGGATAATACCTAAATGGTGAAAACCGTTGCTGCCTTTGAGTGCTATAAAAGAAACAAGTAAAG
This sequence comes from Balaenoptera musculus, assembly GCF_009873245.2. Classification (NCBI taxonomy): domain Eukaryota; kingdom Metazoa; phylum Chordata; class Mammalia; order Artiodactyla; family Balaenopteridae; genus Balaenoptera; species Balaenoptera musculus. The sequence continues at coordinate 487,788 of NC_045807.1, read as the reverse complement.
TACTTGGACGTCATAGTTCCAAAAACTTGAAGAAAGAAGAATAAAGAAAACTGGAAAAGCAAATTCTTTATGGCGTAAGTATATTCAACTCAATGAGAGATTAAAAAAAAAAGTTTTAGAAAAAAGCTGCCTTACAGTGAGATTTTGAAGTAGTTTATTTTCAAAATAAAATTGTATACATTCTCATCCTAACTACAGAAGTTTATTTTAAACCATTAGATATACAGTGATTGGTCTTTAAAGATGGCAGACAAGATGAAAAATTTAGTCATATGCATAATTAACATGTACACAAAAGGAATGCATTCCTGTAATAACTCTTACCATTTCATAAATTTTAGTGATTTCTTCATTTGGGCTAAATACTAGCTCTAATGTCCCACATCCTGATGCCCAGACGATTTTTTGTATAGCTCTAATTTCACAAATATCAGGCATATATCTTGAAGCCTGAAAGAAAATGGGTAATTAAAGTGCTGACAGAGTATTAGAGTCAAATAATCAGAAAACAAAACGTTTTTTACTGTGAAAGTAGCAGAATAAATGGCTATAAATAAAGTGACTATGACAGTCTATGCTATATTTAAGATGCGAAGCAGCCTTGGTCCTGCAGATGCAAACTATTATATATAGGATGGATAAACAACAATCACAGGGAATTATATTCAATATTCTGTGATAAACCGTAATGGAAAAGAATGAAAAAGAATATGTATATATATATGTACAACAATCACTTTGCTGTACAGAAGGAATTAACATACTGTAAACCAACTATACCTCAATAAAATTAAAAAATAAATAAAAGAAAAACAAAGTAGCCTTGGTCCCATGTGTTCTGGATGTTAACATTAAGTCATAAAACATATACAGACAGGGCTTCCCTGGTGGCGCAGTGGTTAAGACTCTGCCTGCCAATGCAGGGGACACGGGTTTGAGCCATGGTCCAGGAAGATCCCACATGCCGCAGAGCAACTAAGCTCTCATGCTACAACTACTGAGCCTGCGCTCCAGAGCCCGCGTGCTACGACTATTGAGCCCACATGCCACTACTGAAGTCCGCGTGCCTAGAGCCTGTGCTCTACAACAAGAGAAGCCACCACAATGAGAAGCCCGGGCATCGTAACGAAGAGTAACCCCCACTCACTGCAACTAGAGAAAGCCCGCGTGCAGCAACAAAGACCCAATGCAGCCAAAAGTAAATTAATTAAAATAAACTAAAAAAAAAAAAACCATATACAGACGAAGCAAAATCATGCTTATCAGCTATAGCCACAATGTAGGCTTCAGGTTAAGATCTCATCTGGCTTGAACATTTTTCATAAGAATTTTACAAACACAGAAACCAAATTACCCAGCCATTCCACTCCTATGTGTCTACCCAGAAATAAGAAAACATGTGCCAAAGAGGCACTTGTGACCTACTGGTGATTTTCAAAATGGCTCTATTCCAAATAGTAAAAAAACTAGGAATAACACAAGTGTTCATTAACAGAACATACAGGATGACCATAAAGTGTAATATTACTCAAAATGGATAAAGTACTGACATATAATATAGCATCGATAAATTTCAAAATCATGCGGACTGAAATAATCCAGACACAAAGGAGTATATGATTTTTTTTTTAACTGGACAGAATTTTTATTGGCATTGCCTTGACTCTATAGATAATTTGGTAACTTACATTTTTACCATATTGTCTTCTACAACACTACAGAAGACTCCATGTATTTGTCTTTAATTTTGTTTATAATATGATTTTATTTATGTAAAATTTAAGAAAATGATTACTACTCTAAGTGACAAAAGCAGAGCAGTAAATGCCTGCAGTCAGGAAGAGAAAACTTTTGGGGCTGACAGAAATATTCTGTTTCTTGACTGTATCATTAATTTAAACATTATGTCAAAACTCAGTATGTTTTATTTTGATCTAGTTTATCCAATATACATTACAGCTCAAAAGGCCTGTTTAAAAGTTTTTAAAAAGTACTTTCTAAAGTACTGATATTAATATGTAATAGTAAATACAATTTCAGTAAATTTTAGTTAAAATAAGAGAATCTAAACTGATACTCTCAGAATATTCAACCTCAGACTATGATATTCATGAGTAAGTAGAGACTGTGTCAAGAGTAATAAAAAATAAGCCAACCAAGATCCCAGAACTTTCGAAGTTTGATACTAACCTCATCAGATATTTGTTGAGCAAGACGTATTGATACATTTCTAAGCATGCACTCAGATGATGGGTTAGGAATGCTCTGAAGGGCATTTTGTAGCACCAATGCTTGATCATGAGTAATATGGTTAATCTGAAAAAAGTTAACCTTTTTACTTGGAGTAAAAAACTTGTACATGACTAAATTTCAAAAATTTGTACATAGCAAAAACCCAAACATATGCTCCTCATCCACCATCACTCTCTGAGGATGTCATCCTTCTACTTATCTACTGTAGAATATATGGTGCTCAGCATAAAAAAGCATTTCAGATTGCCAACCTGTAGACTGCCTCTGTTAGTTCCCTTTTAAAAAGTGACAATACTCGTCTGCAAACTCCAATTTCACATGAATTCAGTTGTTTCTACAATTATGTTCACTTTCACTTGCATGACATAATGACACAGCTCTGAACAAATATTTTATAGGTCTCTAGTAAAATCCTTTTCCCAGGCCTCGTACTCAGCAAATGACCATGCTTGCTGTGATATGACTGAGAAAACTGGGGGCCCCAGATAAACAGACTTTCAATTTCTTACCATCTAATCTCTAAAATTATTTCTCTCACTTCCTTCCCTTTCAGTCTTTAAAATGTTTTTTATATTTTGTTCATAAGTACTTTGTTAACTGTGCTCTTAACACATATCACCAAAAATGTGCTAAAGTCTCCCCCATCCTCTGTATATACCTTTCTTTTATAGTCAAGTTTTGCTAAGAAAATCTTTTCAAAAATAGATGTTTTAAAAATTCAAGAGTTTGCAGAGGTGTTCCTACAGTCTCTAAGTGGACAATGAAGACTGACTAGGTACAAGGCCTCCAGCTCTTCTCTCAACTTCAAATGGGACAAGTTTAACTTTTTGTTTAATTTTTTGTTATTTATTATTATGTACATACTAATTATTTAAATCCTTCCATAAGTATTTGAAGGTCTACTTGCCAGGTGCTACTACATGAGATTTTGAATAAAAAGTGAATGTAGCACAGGTGGTTTAAGTACAGTTTCATAATAAGTACAGTTGCATCTTCACTGAGTTAAACTCTCAGGTCCTTTTTACTATTTGGGCCAAGTTATTTCATCTCTTTAGATCTTAAATTTTCACTTAAAAAATAGGAAGAAATAAAAGTGACTGACCAAATATATTTATATTAATGATTAAATAAGATAAAGTATAATAATTAACATAAAGGAACTCAATATATTTACATGATTACTAATTTCCAATGAACTAGCCTGAACACATATAGGAATCATGTACGCTTTTGTTAACATTTCACCTTAAGCAACATATGGTATATAATAGATGCATGACAGATTATCTGTGGAAAGAATAAAACATGTTTTCAAACTGTTAACTCAATTTTACTAATTATTCAGGGTTTATTTTTTAAATCAAAGGTTTACGGCACTTTTACACTGAAATTGTTCTTGTTAAGATCACCATTGATATGTTAATTTCCAATTCAACTCAATAAACTGGGATGAGGATTAAGTATGCTCTACAAGGTAAAAATGACTTTCCTTTCACTTACTGTATTGGCAGAACTAAACATTTTCTATTAAAAAAAAAACAAGGTCTCAAACTTCATGGAAAAGGAATTAAGTTAAAGAAATAATAATAAAAGTATAAATGTGGAAAAGATAACGTTTTACTTAAGAGTATACATAAGTTCTTAAATCCATGAGGAAAAACACCCAGAATTAACTTTCTTCACTAGTTACTGTGTTTATCAACTTGTAACCCTCTTCTAAATATTATATGTGGCTCTATAATAAACGTATTTTAAATGCTAATTTTTCACTTAACTCCTTACTAGAATGTGGGCAACTTGCAATTAGACCCTATTATGTACCTTTGTATCCTTATACATTTTCTAAATAGTAATTCTTAGGGAAAAGAACAAGAAGATATATAAAATTGTTTTGTTACTTCATTAAGCCACTATGGAAAGGATCATGACCAGAAAATATCTGTTTTTATGTAAATATGCATAGAAACCACAATATAAAGCAATCAAACTTACAGTGAGGACAGAGCACTATAAATTTCTTCTCTAAAAGTGCTTGTACAAATTTTAACTTTTTAAATGAAATTTTCAAAATTATATAAAAACAGAATATAAATAACCTTCAAGTACCCATTATCTAGCTGCAATAATTGTAAACAAAAGGCCAAACTTGTTTCACTGAATCCCCAACTCACTAACTCTGCCCACATCACCCCAGAATTATTCTGGAGAATATCCCAGACATTCTATTTTATTAGAAATGACTTACCATAACTCTTATTTTTTAAAATTTGTTTTTTAATTTATTATTTATTATTATTCTTTTCGGCAGCCCCAGTGGCTTGCAGAATCTTAGTTCGCTGACCAGGGACTGAACCTGCATCCTGGCAGTGAAAGTGCTGAGTCCTGACCACTACACCACCAGGGAATTCCTAATGACTCTTCTTTTGAATAAAATCCACAATACTACTCTTCCACCTCAGATAATTAATAACTTTAACATCAAATATCTAGTAATTATTATTTAAATTTCCTTGATTAAGAACTAACCCATTCCTGATGAAAAAAAAAAATCTGTATCCCTAAGCTATTTCATCTTCAGCAATTTAATAAAACCATCACTTGTAATGTAAATAACCTCAATTTCAGTGAGAATTGGAAGCCACATTCAACCTTTGCATCAAATGTCAGCATATCTTGAGAGCATGCGGTGACTGTGCTTTAAGGATGCTACCAGCATAAACAGAATCTTTGTCAGTCACAGTAGTTACATTGGTCGGTGGGATGAGAGGTGGGCGACATGCCAAATACATTTTTTCTTTTATAACCAACTGTCTTTATATAACTTCCAGGTATGAGGCAACAAAAGATTCATGTGAAGTTTTTATGAGACTTACAACAAATGAAAAGTCAAAAAAAAGGGGGTGGGGGGGCCGTACTTAAGGTGAATGAAGTATCCTCTGAGGTTAGTGTAATCAGTATATCACATTTACATTTGGGGACTTCCCTGGCAGTCCAGTGGTTAAGACTCTGTGTTTGCACTGCAGGGGTCAGGGGTCCCAGGTTCAAACCCTGGTCAGGGAACTAAGATCCTACATGCAGCAGAGCGGAGCCAAAAAAAAAATTTTTTTTAGTATTTCAACGCAAATATAACTAAGTAGAGTGAATTGAACTTGCATTCTCTCACTGAAGGGTCTAACTTTAAAAATTAAATATTAACCACAAAACATTTTAAAAATGTATTACCGGTGTTATGGGATCTGCACCACCTACAACTGGTTGACAAGCCTCTGCTACAGCTCGAACATGGCCATAGCCTATAGCAGTTAACAAGAGTTTGGCTATTTTAAGACCACTGAAGTAAGCACCCCTTCGTGTCTCCATATCTGTATTAGGCAGGAAGTTATTTCTTGTCAGCATACTCAGCACAAGGGGTAAGCCACCACTTTTCAAGAAGTGAAGTTGAAAGTCAGAGGAATCATGTGCCAAAAGTGCACCAGCCGGCATTAACAAGGCATAAACTACCTGCAAAAAAGAAGGGCGGGGGGACAGAAACTGTATTAAAGATGTTAAAAATAATTTTGTAACTTCTATTTCCCTTATTATTGCTAAGAAATTCTTAACTATTTCAAAAGATTATACATGATCATATCACCACATCATAAAAAATTCTACTTTTGAAAAGGAAAATACCAACCTCTGTTAGGTACAGCACTCGGGAGGCAGAAGGACCAAAGAAAAGGGAATCAAGAGATGGTCCAAGGTTATTTTCTCCAAGTTTTGCCTGGTCCAAACAAACAGCTCTTAATTTTTCTATTGTTGTGCTATCTGCAAAGAATATAGACACAGACTAAAGTAAAATATTAATTGTTATTATTTCACATATATACTGAAGAGTATTAAACATGAAACATCATCTATAAATTCAATTAAGCTGAGCTATAAGTTCACATGTTACAAGACATAACCAGACCTGGACTGGTTAATGATCAATCAGGGCTCTTTAATCATCAACCCAATATATGAAGGGAACAGTTTCCTATCCAGAGACCTCAAATAAACAGGTTCTCCTTCATCCACTGGAGACAGAAAAAAACAAACAAACCACAACACTGAAAAGGAATTAGTTCTTCTTGAAACACAAACACAAGCTCCTCCCATCAAGTTCTCAATTATTGGTCTCATATGACATTACACATAAACTGTTTGAGCTTTACTGAAAATTTTGAGTTTCAAAAGAAGGTACACTTTAAAAAGAAAATTGCAAAAGTAACAATTATTTCCTAATGTATACTTAAAATAAGAAAAGCTATTTATTTTGTTTTGTCACATCATAAAGATGTGAAGCTTAGAAAAAAAAACCCACACAGTGAAGATTACACTAAAAAGATAGTTCCTTCTTAGAAGAAAACTTAGCAGCAAATCTGCATGACCTTAGATTAGGCAATCATCTCTTATATATGATGCCAAAAGAACAAGTGTTCAGAAGAAAAAGAGATAAACTGGACTATAACAAAGGACATTATTTACAGAGTGAAAAGAGAACACACAGAATATATTTAAGTTATGTGATGTGATAAAGGTCTTGTATCTGAATATATCAAGAACATTTACAAAACAATCATAAAGACAAAAAACCCAAATGAAAAATAAGCAAAGGATGTGAACAGACATTTCTCCGAAGATAGTCAAATTGGTAGTAAGCACATCATCAGTCACCAAGGAAATGCAACTCAAAATCATGTTAAGATACGACTTCATGTGTTCGTGAAAATGTGGAGAAAATGGAACCCTTATACCTTACTGTGGGAATAGAAAATGTACCATATATTTTAACATGAAAAGAAAACAAAAACAAAAGCGAGGCAAATGACTGAGTGATTTTTGGGGGGGACCCATGATGAGCTGATAGATATTAATGATGCTGCTCAGTATTTGTTCAGGATAAGGCAATGTCAAGTTTGCAGTGATTAAAGAACTGAAGGAATCAATAGCAGAATAACTGAGGCAGAAGAACGGATAAGTGAGCTGGAAGACAGAATGGTAGAATTCACTGCTGCAAAACAGAATTTTAAAAAAAAGAATGAAAAGAAATGAACACAGCCTAAGAGACCTCTGGGACAACATTAAATGCAACAACATTCACATCATAGGGTCCCAGAATGAGAAGAGAGAGAAAGGACCCGAGAAAATAGGTGAAGAGATTATAGTTGAAAACTTCCCTAACACGGGAAAGGAAAGAGCCACCCAAGTCCAGGAAGCGCAGAGAGTCCCAGACAGGATAAACCCAAGGGGAAACATGCCGAGACACACAGTAATCAAACTGGCAAAAATTAAAGACAAAGAAAAATTACTGAAAGCAGCAAGGGAAAAACGACAAATAGCATACAAGGGAACTCCCATAAGGTTAACAGCTGATTTCTCAGCAGAAACTCTACAAGCCAGAAGGCAGTGCCATGATATACTTAAAGTGATGAAAGGGAAGAACCTACAACCAAGATTACTCTACCCGGCAAGGATCTCATTCAGATTCGATGGAGAAATCAAAAGCTTTGCAGATGAGCAAAACCTAAGAGAATTCAGCACCACCAAACCAGCTCTACAACAAATGCTAAAGGAACTTCTGTAAGTGGGAAACACAAGAGAAGAAAAGGACTTACAAAAACAAACCCAAAACAATTAAGAAAATGGTCACAGGAACATACATATTGATAATTACCTTAAACGTGAATGGATTAAATGCTCCAACCAAAAGACACAGGCTTGCTGAATGGATACAAAAACAAGACCCATATATATACTGTCTACAAAAGACGCACTTCAGACCTGGGGACACATACAGACTGAAACTGAGGGGATGGAAAAAGATATTCCATGTAAATGGAAATCAAAAGAAAGCTGGAGTAGCTATACTCGTATCAGATAAAATAGACTTTAAAATAAAGAATGTTGCAAGAGACAAGGAAGGACGGTACATAATGATCAAGGGATCAATCCAAGAAGAAGATACAATTATAAATATATAGGCACCCAACATAGGAGCACCTCAATAACATAAGGCAACTGCTAACAGCTATAAAAGAGGAAATTGACAATAACACAATAATAGTGGGGGACTTCAACACCTCACTTACACCAATGGACATAAATTTAAGAAAAACTGAAATCATATCAAGCATCTTTTCTAACCACAACCCTATGAGATTAGATATCAATTACAGGGAAAAAAATGTAAAAACACAAACACATGGAAGCTAAACAATACGTTACTAAATAACCAAGAGATCACTGAAGAAATCAAAGAGGAAATTAAAAAATACCTAACGACAAATGACAATGAAAACACCATGATCCAAAACCTATGGGATGCGGCAAAAGCAGTTCTAAGAGGGAAGTTTATAGCTATACAAGCCTACCTCAAGAAACAGGAAAATCTCCAATAAACAATCTAACCTAACAGCTAAATGAACTGGAGAAAGAAGAACAAACAAAACCCAAAGTTAGTAGAAGGAAAGAAATCATAAAGATCAGAGCAGAAATAAATGAAATAGAAACAAAGAAAACAATAGAAAAGATCAATAAAACTAAAAGCTGGTTCTTTGAGAAGATAAACAAAATTGATAAACGATTAGCCAGACTCATCAGCAAAAAGATAGGACTTCATCACTGATGAATACAGATGCAAAAACCCTCAACAAACTACTAGCAAACAGAATCCAACAACACATTAAAAGGATCATACACCATGATCAAGTGGGGTTTATCCCAGGGATGCAAGGATTCTTCAATATACACATATCAATCAATGTGATACACCATAGTCACAAACTGAAGAATTAAAACCATATGATCATCTCAATAGATGCAGAAAAAACTTTTGACAAAATAGAACACCCATTTATGATAAAAACTCTCCCGAAAGTGTGCACAGGGGGAACCTATCTCAACATAATAAAGGCCATATATGACAAACCCGCAGCAAATATCATTCTCAATGGTGAAAAACTGAAAACATCTCCTCTATGATCAGGAACACGACAAAGATGTCCACTCTCACCACTATTATTCAACATAGTTTTGGAAGTCCTAGCCACAACAATCAGAGAAGATAAAGAAATAAAAGGAATACAAATTGGAAAAGAAGAAGTAAAACTGTCACTGTTTGCAGATGACCTAATACTACACATAGAGAATCCTAAAGATGCTACCAGAAAACTACTAGAGCTAATCAATGAATTTGGTAAAGTTTCAGGATACAGAATTAATGTACAGGAATCTCTTGCATTCCTATACACTAATGATGAAAAATCTGAAAGAGAAATTTAAAAACACTCCCATTAACCACTGCAACAAAAAGAATAAAATACCTAGGAATAAACCTACCCTAAGGAGGTAAAAGACCTGTATGCAGAAAACTATAAGACAATTATGAAAGAAATCAAAGATAACACAAACAGATGGAGAGATATACCATGTTCTTGGATTGTCAGAATCAATATTGTGAAAATGACTATACTACCCAAAGCAATCTACAGATTCAATGCAATCCCTATCAAATTACCAATGGCATTTTTTACAGAACTAAAAAAAAATTTTTTTAATTTGTATGGAGACGTAAAAGATTCTGAATAGCCAAAGCAATCTTCAGGGAAAATAAACAGAGCTGGAGGAGTCAGACTCCCTGACTTCAGACTATACCACAAAGTTACAGTAATCAAGACAATATGGTACTGGCACAAAAACAGAAACACAGATCAATGGAACAGGATAGAAAGCCCAGAGATAAACCCACACACCTCTGGTCAACTAATCTATGACAAAGAAGGCAAGGATATACAATGGAAAAAAGACAGCCTCTTCAATAAGTGGTGCTGGGAAAACTGGACAGCTACATGTAAAAGAATGAATAGAACACTCCCTAACACCATACACAAAAATAAACTCAAAATGGATTAGAGACCTAAATGTAAGACCAGACACTATAAAACTCTTAGAGGAAAACATAGGAAGAACACTCTTTGACATAAATCACAGCAAGATCTTTTTTGATTCACCTCCTAGAGAAATGGAAATAAAACCAAAAATAAACAAATGGAACTTAATGAAATGTCAAAGCTTTTGCACAGCAAAGGAAACCATAAACAAGACGAAAAGACAACCCTCAGAATGGGAGAAAATACTTGCAAATGAATCAATGGACAAAGGATTCATCTCCAAAATATGTAAACAGCTCATGCAGCTCAATATTAAAAAAAAAACAACCTGATCAAAAAATGGGAGGAAGATCTAAATAGACATTTCTCCAAAGAAGACATACAGATGGCCAAGAAGTACATGAAAAGATGCTCAACATCACTAATCATTAGAGAAATGCAAATCAAAACTACAATGAGGTATCACCTCACACCAGTTAGAATGGGCATCATCAGAAAATCTACAAACAACAAATCCTGGAGAGGGTGTGGAGAAAAGGGAACCCTCTTGCACTGTTGGTGGGAATGTAAATTGGTACAGCCCCTATGGAGAACAGTATGGAGGTTCCTTAAAAAACTAAAAATAGAATTACCATATGATCCAGCAATCCCACTACTGGGTGTATACCCAGAGAAAACCATAATTCAAAAAGACACATGCACCCCAGTGTTCATTGCAGCACTATTTACAATAGCCAGGTCATGGAAGCAACCTAAATGCCCATCAACAGACGAATGGATAAAGATGTTGTGGTACATATATACAATGGAATATTACTCAGCCATAAAAAGGAATGAAATTGAGTCATCTGTTGAGAAGTGGATGGATCTAGAGACTGTTATACAGAGTGAAGTTAAGTCAGAAAGAGAAAAACAAATATCGTATATTAATGCATGTATGTGGAACCTAGAAAAATGGTACAGATGAGCTGGTTTGCAGGGCAGAAATAGAGACACAGATGTAAAGAAGAAACATATGGACACCAAGGCGGGAAAGCAGCAGGGCGTGGTGGTGGTGTGATGAATTGGAAGACTGGGATTGACATGGATACACTGATGTGTATAAACTGGATGACTAATAAGAACCTGCTGTATAAAAAAGTAAATAAAATAAAATTCAAAAAAAAAAAGACGAAAAGCAAGGCAAATGACTGAGTGATTTTTTGGGGGGCCCATGATGAGGTGATAAATATTAATGATGCTGCTCAGTATTTGTTCAGAATAAGGCAATGTCAAGTTTGCAGTGATTAAAGAACTGGCCTCTAATTAGACAGTCTGCATTAAACAATTACGAATGAAAATATTCTCAAATAAGCTGAGAAAACACTAATTTAATACAAGCAGTAAAATCTGATAAAATTATCATGGTAATGGTGTATGTGGAAGAGAAAAAGTTTTAGGAAGAAAGACTTACAAAACTTGTGAAAATGTAAGATGTTTAAACCCTATGGTCATTCATTCATTGGATTATTCATCAGCAAGTAGTTTGTGGAAAACATTCAAATCTATCAATACGTTATTAACCAGCAGTGTCAACAGTGAACTTCACTTACTTTCATGGACTTAACAATATTTAGTTTATAAATTTTTGCTGGAAACAGAATCAGGGTATTCTGACTTGCCCTACCACATAGGACTTCAATGTTTTAGCAAAATATTAATGTTTTATTGTGATTTTTCAAAGCTCAGGGTCAAGAATAAAATTTTTTGTGTGCAAGTAGAAATATTCTCAAACACTGGAATGGTTTAGGAGTTTAGCTTTTGCTGCAGATTTGACGTTTCTTAATGAATTCAACCTACAATCACAAGGCAGAAGTGTTGAAAATACTGCAGTAAAGTTATTTCGATGCCAACTAACACTGTCTGATTCACAAGTAGTCAGGCCTCCACATCAGCAGATATAGCATCCAAGCATTCCACCAAATGTGAATCAAAAATACTGAAAAATCAAAATAAAACACAACCTAGAAGGTTCCAAAAAGCAAAATCTGAATTGACCATGCACCATGTACTACACTGAAACCAAGCAAATTAAGCAATGTTTAAGTATACTCTGCTATAGCCTCCCAGCATTTCACAGACCCTGAGTCTATCTCCTGCACTCATTGAGCACTGCTCACTTCACATCTTCTTTGTTTGCTCTTGTGTGTACTGTTTCTTTGAAAAAATGGCTCTAAAGGGTAATTAACTAGTCAAAGCAACCTGTCAGAGGCTAAGGAGTATAAAGTGCTATCTGTACACAAGAAAATCAAAATCTTTGATCTTTTGACCTAAAGGCTGTAAAGTTAAGAGCAAGCTGAGCATTCACACAATAAAACAAAAAGCTGAAACTTGTGTGTTTGTGCTGCCCCTACAATGGCTAAAATAGTCTGTTTCATGATTATCCGTTTGCAGTGACTGGGAAAACATTAAGCACGTGGTTAAAGGACATGTTAGAGAACATACCCTGTTCATGGTGAAATTATGACCGAAAAAGCATTTAGCCTCCATGAGCACTGCTGTGAGGGGTTTTAGGAGAGCAAGAGGAAAGACTTTAAGGCTAGTAAGGGACAACAGGATAGCTATATAAAGCACTATAGCCTCAAGAACTTAGAGATCATGGGATAACTGGCATTGGCTGATGCTGAGGCAGCATCATTTCCAAAGGGGCTCAAGAAATTCATGGAAGAAAATGGCTACATTCAGAGCAAGTCTTCCATTGTGATGCAAAAAGCTTGCTCTGGAAAAACGTGTCCAATAGTACCCACATCCATAAGGCATACCCACTTGGCATAAGAATGCCAAGTAGGCCCCAGAATTCAAGGCCTGGAAAGATCACATTACTATTGTGTTGTGTGGCAATGCAGCATATCACATAATCAAGCCAGGCCTCCTCTCCTGAGTAACCAATCCCCAGCACTCAAGAATAAAAAGTGCCTGCTTGTGCTCTGGCAACACAACAGGAAGGCCTGGGTGTCAGCTATCTCATCCCTGGAATGGCTCCACGAGTGTTTCATTCCTGAAGTGAAGAAATATGTCGATGAGAAGAATCTGCCATTCAAGGTCCTCCTAACTGGCAATGCTCCCAGTCAACCCTAATCTAATCTCTCAGCTTCATGTGGAAATGATGTTCCTGACTCAACCTCCACTGATCCTGACATTGGTATTATTTTTTTTAATTATTTATTTATTTATGGCTGTGTTGGGTCCTCGTTGCTGCGCGTGGGCTTTCTCTAGCTGCAGCGAGTTGGGGCTACTCTTGGTTGCGGTATACGGGCTTCTCATTATGGTGGCTTCTCTTGTTGCGGAGCACGGGCTCCAGGCGCGTGGGCTTCAGTAGTTGTGCTGCACGGGCTTAGTTGCTCCGTGGCATGTGGGATCTTCCCAGACCAGGGCTCGAACCTGTGTCCCCTGCACTGGCAGGTGGATTCTTAACCACTGTGCCACCAGGGAAGTCTCTGACATTAGTGTTACTGATCTCCTCCCAAGTGTCAGAGTCTACAATTTGAACCCAGTTCTCCCAACGTAGATGATCTTTTTAACATACTATCAGAGGTTTGAGTTACCCTGGTGTTTCACAGCTTAGCTATAGTGCCACACATCTCAGTGCCTCACAACATTAGCATTGTAGGCAACCGAACAGCAATTGTCGTCAACACTGTGATCATCACATGAGGGTTAAAAGAGACAAAAACCACTATTTTGGTGAATGTCAACATAGTGTGTGTGAGTGTAAGAGTGTGTGTGTGTGTGTGTGTGTGTGTGTGTGTGTGTGTGTGTGGTGGGGGGGGTGAGTTATATTTTCTCTTATTGATAATTAAATTTTCTGTACGTACTTGTGTTTTAAATATTCTGTGTTATTCAATTATTTTTGTTTCAGGTCACTGAAAGAAAGCAATCTGTGCTTAAAGAAACGTTATGTTATTGTGTGTACTATGTAGTTAGGCCTACAATCTGTACTGAACGAGCACAGACCTTTCTTGACATTATTCACTAAACAAAACAGTATAACAACCGTTCATATAGCATTTACGCTGTATTAGGTACTATAAGTAAGGCAGAGATGATTTAAATTTACAGCAGATATATTTTCCAAACTCAAACTACAGTTTCCATAGCACTTTCCAAATTGTGATGTAAGTGCAAAGGAAATCTCCATATTTCAAAATGCAGTTAACTGCGAAACTGAAGAGCTTCCTACCTAGCTTAAAATTCAGTGATTAAACTTCCGTGTAATGACATGATAAAAATCAAACATTAAGAGAAGAATAAAGGAAATTCTATGAATGCCTTTTACAAATGCTCAAGGAACAATGAGCAATAGTACCTGTTTGTGGAAAAACCATGTCAAAGATTAAAATATAAAATTTATATTTTAGAGATAAACAATAACAAATGAATATCTGCAACTGATTTGATGATATGGAACACAAACTTTGAACCCCAACAAAACAAAATACTATAACGCCCTAAAAAAATCCTGTGATTCTCATTAGTAGGCCCATATCATAAAAACTGCACTATATTATCATTTTTATAGTTCGAATTTTGCTAATAAACATTTTTGTGGAAATTTGCTTCCCCTTTCACATAAGTATCTACACAGCGTCCTTGATTTTGCTCCTTATCCCACAGAGCCTAATACATTTGCTAGTCTAGTCTTTAATAGGAAAAGTTTTCCAATCTCTCTGCTAAAGAATGTTACTGGAGTAACTGGTGAATCTTGAATGGGGACAATTAGGTGATGAAAACATTTCAGTGTTTATTTTCTGGTTTACATATTTAATTTGCTATTACACAGCAGAATGTCCTTAGTTTGAAGAAAATCACAATACTATTTTGAAGGATGACAGAGCATCAGAGCAATTACTCTCTTATGGTTTAAAAAAGAAAAAGTTCTTTGTATCTGTACTTCTTACTTTTCTGTAATTCTGTGATTTTCTCCGTAACACTACATGCATGGTTTTGCAAAACATGGGGTTTAGGGAAACACAAATATCCTATTAAAGTACAAATACTGCAAAATGTTCATAAAATAAAACAGAACTATAAGTAACAGAAAAAAAGTGAAAATGTTACAATAAGCTAAAAAAGTCAACTGAGAGTTGTATCAACATAATCTTCAAAAAAACTGTAATAGCTTAAGAGAGGCAAAACTATAACTAAATCCAACAGCACATTCTTATGCATAAAAAATTTTCAAAAGCACAAATAAAAGAATGAGAAAAATATGAGCAAAAATTTTTCAAATCACTCACATCTGAAGCAATTAATCTTTTGACTGACTAAGTCCGAGTACCCAGCACCCAACAAACAAAACAACAACAACAACAAAAAACAATTCACCTAAAGCTCTTCTGATGAGTTCATCAGAAGAGCTCAACTCAAGGGCTTTAAAAACAAACTTAAAAGGCTTCTCCACAAAAAGAAAATTGACATACAAATGGCTTTAGTCTTCCCAATGGTCAAAACTGCTATGAAACTATAAAGGAACAAACTTTCAACCTTTAATGCTATACTCAAACTACTATAAGCAAAACAAAACAAAACAAAAAATACTCCTATAGGTAAGAGTTCAGCTGAATTGAGAAAAGTAGTTTTTTTTATTAAAAAAAATCTGCTTCCCATGTACCCTCCACCTTTTTGAGGGGGCTATGTTTCAGCAAAATAAGGACGGACTGAAAACGTCCCAAGACCAAGGTGTACTAGAGCATCCACAATACAAAAGTTGTATAAAGAAGTCCAAGAAACAGACTCGAGCAAAAGAAAATAAACAAAAACAGGATATAACACATCTGACCATGTTGAAAATTGTTTTTAAAAATTACTGAAGGGAATGAGGGAGACTTAGTAATGAATACCACACAAAATCAAGCAAATAAAAGGGGGAGATTTTAAAAACTAGTATAAATAGGTGTGGGTAACCTAGGAGATTACAATATTTTGATATATAGTCTGTTTGTAATGTTAGTAGCATTTTTATTTTTATTTTTAGCATTTTTATTAAGCCAAATATTTCCGTAATATTTACAGTCTTGAAAATATGAATAATTTTTTTCAGCAAAATTGTGAGATGACCAAAAAAGGATGTGAAAGTAAGAAAGCCAGTATATAATATCTAAACTCGACATAAAAATTAATAATGCAAACATACTGTTTAGGGATAAACTGTTATATGCAATAATGAAACCTGAAAGATAAAAACAGTCTTTTTTTTGAAACAGAAATGGAGGATGAGGATGGGTGAGGTAGATTACTGTTTTTCATATAGGGTTTGAAGAATCCTGAGTTTCTGACTTGTGTGCATTAGTTCACTAAAAATATTTTTTACATTATATGTTCCTAAATATTCTTTAATCATCCATGGAAAATTTCTCATCAGCAATGGCATGGATGACACATGATCAGTATCATACATTATACCACAAAGTGTATCTCAAAAGAAACAGTATTTGTCTATTAAGTACTTGTCAGCATTAGGAGCAGGGTAGAGAAGGGAGTGGGGAGGTATTTTTCTTACCTGGTGGCATAAGTTTCATAAGTATTCTTGCTCCATCTCTAAGAGGTGGCATGTTCAGACTGCTACCTAAATCAGCAACTTGCCAAAGGAAAGAGATATATCTGGGATGCTGTGACATTATCTGGAAAATAGAATACAAAAAGTATATACCTATAAATTATGTCAAAAAATTTTGTTTTTCAAAATAACCTATACACTTTCCCCAAATAAGTTTTCTACCTATCAATCCCATCTTTTGCATATGCCATGTTTACTACCTGAAATTATCTGCCTTCCCTACCTTTTCACTTTTTACAAACCCACTGATTCTTCACAATGCAAACTCATTTATTAAATAAGCCTAAGCTACTCTAATTTCTTTGTGGCACATTTTCTGTTTTCTAAACCATGAATTACACACAGCTCTCAGATGCTGTTTAAACAAAAGACACTTCACACCCTTCAGCGGTAACTAGTGTTGATTAAATTCCTAATCCAATTGTCTCAGGGACTCAAATTCCTCTCACGATGAAGTGGCTGGTATTGTTCCAGCTATGATTCTTAAGAAGGATGGGTAGAGAAAGAGTAAGAAAGGGAAGAGTTGCTGTTTTAGATGTGAGAAGTATTACTAAGAATCTCAGAAAAACAGGAGATTGTACGTTTCTGTAAAAACAGTTCCAAAGGAAAGACTAATATTTTCTAGAGGTATATATTTAGTAGTATTGTAGCTCAATAGTGACAGATTAATTCTATGCAAATATAATTCTATATCCATGGGGAAATTTTATTTTAAAATCCAACAACTAAGAAATCCAACAAGAAGTTAACAGTTAGCTGTATATTTATTTGACATTCCCTATCTTTAGAACATATAAACTTCTTATGAAAAGAACCATTTTACACATTTCTCTGTATTGTCAAAGAAGAGTGTAATGCCTTACACACACTATCTACTCACCACCCCAGGCAAAGAACTTTCCACTTCTGGATTAGGACCATCACTGTAACGATTACAGTGGTTTCCAGGAGATCCAGTTGAGGAATCAGAAGAACTATCAGGGCTGGAAGGCATATTGGAACTTACTTGTGTAAGTTTGGCTGTAATTACCTGAAAATGACAGAACAGCAAAGACAATGGAAAATACTTCCACAAAATGCAGCAACTAGATATATCGTAAGGCTAAAAAAAGACTTCATGCTTTAATTCTAGAGGTACAATTAAAAAGTTCTATCCAAACTAACCCCTTAGTAGCTTATCTCCTCCACAACACAACCCATCTTACTTAGGGTTATAACCCAAACACCTAACACAGAAGACTGTACACAACAGTTAGATGCTCAAACATTAATGAACAATTAGAAAACAGCCTCAATGTTTAATTTTGGAAGAATATTTGAAAATTATATGTACTTACTGATTTATCTTTTAAGTTTAATTGTCCAATTAGCTTTCTGTCATCTTCAGAATCTATCAATTCACCACCCACAAAGAGTTCAATTTTTGTATGGGCTACATTTGCTTTAATACGATTGAGAATACATCGTCTTACTGAACCAACTGTATCATTTGTATGAGACCATATGTCCAAGTCATCAACCTGTCTGCCATGGTTTGGAAATCGAACTATAAGAGAGAGATGTTTACCACGGAATGCTCTGCAGGGAGGGGAAGGGGGAAACACAGTAATATTCAGTAGATGGCCAAGACATAAAGCTGGGAATTTAACATTTCCTAACTAAGTAAAAGGAAGAAGCTTAGACTAATGTTGTTCTCAGGATATACAAAATAAAAATTTTTTATTTCTTTAACTGTAAACACTATAATTAATCTTGAAAACACAACATAACTATACGCCTTTGTTGCTAATCTTTGCCTCTATGAATGCAGAAGATTTCTACTTATGATAAATTAATAACAGAGACATGAATAAAATATCAATTAATTTTAAGCCATAAAACGTCAATTCACCAAGAGTATTTTTAAATGTGGAAGAAATGAACTTCAGCTTGAGAGTGTCAACAAAAATGTCAAAATGCATGTTTCCACTAGAAAAATTTTTGAATTCTTAAAAACAAAATTCACCCCAATTGGGGCTTCCCTGGTGGCGCAGTGGTTGAGAATCTGCCTGCCAACGCAGGGGACACAGGTTCAAGCCCTGGTCTGGGAAGATCCCACATGCCACGGAGCAAGTGGGCCCGTGAGCCACAATTACTGAGCCTGCACGTCTGGAGCCTGTGCTCCGCAACAAGAGAGGCCACAATAGTGAGAAGCCCGCGCACCGCGATGAAGAGTGGTCCCCACTTGCCACAACTAGAGAAAGCCCTCGCACAGAAACAAAGACCCAACACAGCCATCAATCAATCAATCAATCAATGTGAATTTCTTTTTAAAAAAAAATTCACCCCAAAATATTTCTCTAGGTATATATTCTCTTCCCACAGGTAAGATACAAAATAAAAATCAAATTAAAGTAAGCAATTTTACATTTTCCATTTAAAAAATCATCACAATTTTTAAACATCTGATGGTACTTAATCCTACAAACTTCCCCCCAACTAGAAATGCCATTTACACTATTATTAAATAATTTAATATATTGCTTATTTAATTTATAATATATCATTTATATCACATAATATATACAATATACAATTATATTGAAATGATTTAGTGATTTATATTACAGTTCCTATATTTAAAGAAATTTTAGTAAAGACATTTAAAAATATTCTTTGTGACATTTACTAAATAAGCAGCTTTAAAGAATTTTATTTTTAACAGTGTAAACAAATAATATCAAAATAAAAACACATCAAACTGCAAAATACCAGAGCAACACTTAATGGATGGTAGTAGCTCAGAGCACAATGCCTCTCCAAAATGTAACTCAAAACTTTCTATTTTTAAAAAAAAAAATCTGTAAGATACAAGTAATGTTTTTAAAAGGCAGGATACTGACATCCAGAAATAAAAAATTTCTTTATGGTCCTTTTAATCTATACATAACTTTACCAATTAACTGGTTAAGAAAAATAAATAATTGCAAATTAACACCAAAAGATCAGTTTCTTACAAACCTTGACATAGGTAGAATTGTTCTTTCCTCATGATAATCACTATCACATTCATTTATGTATTCCCTTAAAACAGTTAATACTCGAACCATTCGAATGACTTCCTGTTTTGCACAATTAATACTGTCTTTGTCACCATCCAAAACACACAATGTATCATATGAAGCTTTCAAGCGATCAAAGCAAGACTGAATGAAGTCTTCATGGATAACCACCTATAAATATTGGGCCAAATAAGAACAGTTCAAACTGCTTCAAAATTTAAAACCAAATATGACATTAATCTAATTAAAGACAGTAAAATTTCAACTTCTAGGTAACTTCTAAAAGTAGGTAACTCACATTATGTGTGATCAATAATAAAACACAATAATTACATTCGAAATGATCATAACCACCTAAAAATAATTACCACGGAAACATTCACTGAGTTGGCATTTGGTAAGGGACAAATGTGCATTAAATACTTAAATATTTTTGACAAGAGTTAAAAAGTTAAGTTTCTAGTTTTCTAATTAATTCTAAGTTTAAAAAGATTCTACTAAACACAAGACTACTTTTCAATCTAACTGGAGTGGAAGTTTTTATGTACTTCAATCCTCACCTGATTGACCTGTAACCTGGGGCCAAGGTTTGTGTATATCTCTTTAAGGAGATCTATAGCTCTGCTTGCAATATCATCATTACTCTGAATTACAACCTAGATCCAAAAATTAAAGTATTAGTAACATTCAAGATGTATTTTCATTTGGCACTTAAATTCAAATTATATCCTCAATTTAAAAAAATTCAATAATTTAAGACTAATATGATTTTGATATGCAAATCATGTAAAATTAAGTAAATGGAATATTAAGAATTGATACATACAAGTTTTCTCAATAGAGCAATTTGCTTTAAAATGAAAACAATAAAAATTGTGAAATTTTCAAGGAATAATTCAAATAAGCTAAAAAATTTTCCATGAAAAATCATTTATCACAAAAAGCAATCCTGTCAACTCCAACAACTTCTGCACATCTTTGTCACTGATCTAATTACATCAGAGGTTTTTACAACATGTTTAGAATACTATACTCTGAGGGTGTTTCAGGGCTGACCCTTTGAGAGGTTTGAGGAGGGAAAAGGAGAGGAATAGAGGGAGACTGAGCTGAGAAAAACCCTTGATTTTAATGAAAGACCAAGCAAACACCTTAGCTTATCTGTGGTTTAGAAATAAAACCAAAAAACCCCACATCAATAACACGATATAAGCTGAAATGTAATAGGTTAGATTTTTAAAGATGGAAACAAAATTTATTTACAAAAATGGAAAAAACCTTAAGCATTTTACTCCCAGGTACTTAAATATATCACAAATTAAGGAGTGTCATAAAGGTATTAATTGATAACTCCATCCAACTAATAATCCTCTGTTCTGTCCATCATTCATTTTGGCATTAAATGTACAATAAACCCCAAGATATAACTTATGTAAGGTAGCTAATGACCTTCATGAAAGGAATGTGAAAGATCTGCAGGCAGAAATGGTTACTGTACTTGCATATACCTGAAAGAATTCTAAGTACAACAGATGTACCAGTGGCAGACAGTTAGAGGGGAGAGAGAGAGAGAATGAGCCAAAAGTTAGTGGCAAATAAAAATGATATAACAAGAAGCTAAAGATGAACAATTCCCACCCATGCCCTCTCTCCTATCCCCCAATTACTAGGAAAAGCATCAACAAGGATAAATACATGTAACTTACAAGCAAAATTATGACTCCTTAACCATTTTTTAGAAACCACCTCAGGTATAATGTTTGCAAACAGGAGTTCTGACTTCTCACTTACCCTCCAAAGGTAGTCTAATCCTATTAGCTCCAAATCATCCATCATATAGGCTCTTCTTTTTGCTACTAGTTTCCCTTCTCGACAGTTAACAGCTTTGAAGAATCGTTCAAAACATTTCATTCCATTTTCAGTTAACAGGAAAGGATCAAGCTGAAGCACATTACTTTCAAAGAAGTCCTTATTAATATCAGGATCTAAGTCTGGTTCATCCCCCATTAACTTGGAATACCACTTAAAACAGGCTTCACGATCACAAAGGTAAACTGCATTCTCTGCTAAGCATTTCCATATTTGTTTTGCCTGAGGAGCACAGAGCCACAGTTGGCCATCCTTCAGTAAAAATCTTGGAAAAATTTAAGAAATCTGTAATTAGGTCTATACAATTTTACCCTCAAACACAATTTATTTCAATGTGTCTAAAATAATTCATTTAGCACAATCACATTTTAATTACAGCTTAAAAATGTGTTCTTTCAAAAAAGCCTATTTCTTAACTATATATTTGGCAGGAAAAAAATATCAGCTATTAATTCATTTATTTAACAAGCATATATTCATGGGGCAACTACTCAACTCCAGGAATTATGCTAGATGATGTGAGCTAAATACAGAAGCTTCTTTCTGACTGTCAAGAAGTGTAGGCTTTGAAACCAGATCCTGACTTAGCTCCCTGCTTATATGGTTTCACTGCAAAATAAGGTTATTACGTTAGATGACTCTGACATAACAGAATGTTGTTATAAAATAAAGCTCCTCAAAATTTTTTAATTTCTAAAAATATTATACTCAATACCTGCACACAGTAAACAAAACAATCTATGTAATTTAAGCTTATTTCTAGGTCAGTAATCACTAATATGTTTATCAATATTCAAGATGTCCTCTGGTGCTTTTTAGCTGTGTGACTATTAGGTGTCCATTAAAATAAGACTACAATGAAGCTGATAATTCTCCTTCAAGCAGTGTCTTCCTTCAGTTAGACTCTAGTTTCTTTTAGCACTCTTCTACTTACTCTGTGTTATTTCTATGAATGATAATGAAAGAAAACAGAAGTTAATTTTGATCTGAATAATAATTTTACATTTAATTCTTAGTTAACAAATGGTGGCTTCATTTCCAATACAGTATGGTGTATTCATTTAATGTCAGTGGGTTTCTTCTTTTGGGTCTTAACTGTAGGTCTTTAATATCTCAATAATTCTAGGTCTGAGTATGAAGGTGCCTTTTAGAACTTTTTAATTCTACCTAATCTCTCCAATTTACAAATGAGCAACATGAGGGCCAGAATAATAAAGCACCTTTTCCTTTAGTGAACTGCACTACTATGTATGTATAGAGCAGGAACTACAGTAGGTCTGATTCTAAACTTTAACAGAATAAGTAAATTCTAAACCATTTTTCTATTTCAGTAAACCTAAGGGATACCGTACACAAATGTCAATAATAGTGGCCCACTATGGGAGAGAATCTAGATACGAGGTGGCAACTTTTTTTCCTTGGATGTTAGCGGGGTGGCGGGGGGAAGAGCACTTTAAATAAATGTCATAAAATCTGATGACTAGATTTTAATGTCATAAAATTTGATGACCAGAATTTTTCCTAGGTTGAAATGTGTAAACACTTGCATCAGAGAGATCAGATCTATCTGACAGATTATAAAATTCTTAAAGGTAGCTATGGATTGACTTAGAAAATAGATTATATGTCAATCTAAATATTCCCCATAAATTACATGGTTCAGCAACAGAAATATAGTATACAACATACTCTAAAGAGAAAATTCCCAAGAGTAAATATGTATGAAAAATAATAAATACAAGATTTTATGAAAAACTGATAGCCTGGGCATTCTTTCTTAACATACTTATGATTTAAATATACTTTTCTGCTATGATATGCTAACTGAAATTCTAAGAAACCTCATCACTTAAGCTACATAGCCATATCCATACACATAAATAGACACGTCATTAAAAGCTAAACATTACAGGGCTTCCCTGGTGGCACAGTGGTTAAGAATCCGCCTGCCAATGAAGGGGACACGGGTTCGAGCCCTGGTCCAGGAAGAGCCCACATGCCACAGAGCAACTAAGCACGTGCACCACAACTACTGATCCTGAGCTCTAGAGCCCAGGAGCCACAATTACTGAGCCCGTGCGCCACAACTACTGAAGCCTGCATGCCTAGAGCCCGTGCTCCGCGACAAGAGAAGCCACCACAATGAGAAGCCCGCGCACCACAACGAAGAGTAGCCCCCGCTCGCCACAACTGGAGAAAGCCCATGCACAGCAACGAAGACCCAACTCAGCCAAAAATAAATAAATTTATATTAAAAAAAGTTAAACATTACTGAGCAAATTCAGTATTATTTAGTATTTAGTTTTGGCTTAAAAGATAGGCTATTTTTCCTTATCTCCATCTTAAGTAATGTTATTATATATAGGTTTAGCTTGCCTTTATCAGCCATTGTTAGAATAAACAAAGCACCTAAGCATACCAACCACCCTCACTGCCATAACAGCATTAATGTTGCTTACTGCCACGATAGCATTAATGAAAATGTTCTCTGGCTGATGGTTTTTCCGTCCTACAGTTCAAAGTATGAAAATGTATGAAGAATAAACTTTAATTTCTAACAGAAATAAACATAAGCTCCACTCTGAAATTTAAAATGTATTTTCTTCAAAATCCAATAAAAGAATAAAGTTAAAGCTTAGCCAATAATTAAAAGGCATTTAATAATGAACACATAGGAAATGTTACATTAACTTTCGGCAATGGTTCTTATGTGGGAAAATACTCAGTTACAGGTGAAATGGCTACCTAAAAAAGACTCAGCTATGAAGAATATTAACATTGCATCTTTATGTGTGCCTTAAAGAGAAGAGCACTAACTGTTTAAAACTAACCTAAGGAAATTAAGCCGTTCTTGAACTTCTTGAACATGACTGTATCTACTCCCAAGCCTCACAGTTTGTGGGTCATAGTCTTCATGGTCTGCAAATTAACAAAAATATTGCATCATACACATATATATCCACATCACTGTTGACTTTAACCAAAAGAAGTTAAGAATCCAGTAATCATTTATCATTAATAGGCAACATGTAATAGATATATTTAAATAATCTAATTCTCCCCACAAAAATGTACACTTGCTAATAAGTCATTTCTCCAAAGAACTATAAGCTTAGTAAAATGAGTAACGTTAGTTAAAGATATTCTTTAAATTGCAAGAATCCACAAATATTTAACAGTACTTCACGGCTAACAGGTAGAAATGAGTAAGAATTACTAAGTGAACAAAACATAGGATGTGCATTTTAACACAGCACGGTTGTTAAATGACTCTTGTAAATACATCTTTTTTTGTTGCCAAGTGGTCCTGAAAATAACCAAGCATCATAATGAAAGCAAAGAGAATGGGAAGAGGTAATGCAAACTGGCAGTCCCTAAAAAAACCATAGATTTAAATGAATTGCACTGTGTAAGTCATACAAACTTTGCTCAGAAATGGGAGAAAATGATACATAAAACTCATTAATTTCAAATCAACACAAAGGGTATCCTCCTCTAATGCACTAAGCTGAAGTGTATTATATTTTGTTGATGAACATTAAAAAAAAATCTTTAACTGTGATTCAGGAAGTACTGGTGCATAACTTCAATAAAAAGTAGCTCATTTTTACCTTTCACATGTAAAAGTTATATAAAGAATTTTAATGTTACTTTCTTGTCTAAGATAACATAAAAGCAGAGGTGAAATCAGCTGATCATGACACTACGGAAATAATTTTTCCAAAACCAAAGATGCCTAGTAGAAATGCAATGTAGTTATGGCAAATGCATAACACTGAAGAATGAAACTGAGGAAATATCAGTGAACTCCAAGAACCTCACAATATATATCTTGCCATATGCTTGAACAGATCCATGCAATATGCTTCTTAGACAGAAACAATCACCATAGTTTGTTGTGTTATTAGTTCTACATCATAGAATTCAATGTAAGTTTTACTAGAAAAATTAATTTTGTCCCTATATTTAAAGGTCAACTGCTAAAAAGCACTGGTCAGAAACATAAAATAATATATTAAGGAGGAAAAGGTTAGAAGCAGATGATATGAAATCAATTAATTCAAAGGAACTCATTAATACAACAAAATTTCAAGTGCTTGCTATGTGTCAGGCAACATTCTAACAAGCATTAACTCCATTCTAGCAAGTATTAACTCATGAAGTTATAAATATTATTATCCTCATTTTACAGATTTGGTAACTCTTCACCATTGAAGGCTTAAGTAACCTGCAAGTTATATAGCTATGAATGAGGCCACGTTTTAAATCTAGCAGTTGATAGAGGTTGCATTTGTATCTCTAACTTTGCAAAGAAGCAATATAAATATGATAAGGAAGAATGCTGCCGTTCTTGAGATCATGAAAGGGAGATAAGCCAAGAGCACAAGTATAATCTGACTAAATGAAACAGAGGATTCTAGTGATGCTGAAGTGCACACGTGCTCCAACTGACTGCACTGGCAATTCGGACTTCAATTTATGGCAATGACATTAAATTAACAGAGGAATTCACACAAAAGTGAATAAAAATTATTGAAATTAAATATGTAGCTGACTGTACTTTTGGAAAAGGTCTTAATTGGCATGTAGGAGGACTCTACCTCCAAGAAAGCCTGAGGTCATAAAACCTCAAGAGAACTATACACGAATCTCTCACTTATGTTGCTGATTTGGGCTGCTCTTGCGAGAGAAAATAAACTACAGTTTCATGCCTATAGTGACTTCCCTGTCCTACCATTCTGCTAAGAATAAACCTTGGTATACCTAGTAAGCAGGACTGAGTGGGACCAATATAAGCACCTGGTTCTTTGACTGCTTTTCTAATACTACGACTAGAGTAGACAGAATGGGTAAAATATGAGATGAACAGGAGGTCAGTACAATCATTCCGGTTATCTGAAGAGTTGATTAATTCTTGCAACAGATTTATGTAACTTATATGGGTATGTATCAGCAAAAACTTAGCTACGTCTACAAACACCTTATTACTCAACCAAACTACACCATAGCCATTAAAGGTAAAATGACATCAACAGAGTCTACTGTTCTGGTCAAATAATGAGTTATTACAAACACCCACATTATAAACATATGTATATGACTGAATTCTACACATCCTCATATATCATGTCCGCTGAGCAATACTTTCAGTTCAACACTAAGCTTAATCCTATCTTCAATAATGGACAACAGAAACTTTTCTTTTTCATACTCAAATATAAAAAATTGGGGGGCTTCCCTGGTGGCGCAGTGGTTGAGAATCTGCCTGCCAATGCAGGGGACACGGGTTCGAGCCCTGGTCTGGGAAGATCCCACATACCGCGGAGCAACTGGGCCCATGAGCCACAATTACTGAGCCTGCGCGTCTGGAGTCTGTGCTCCGCAACAAGGGAGGCCGCGACGGTAAGAGGCCCGCGCACCGCGATGAAGAGTGGCCCCTGCTCGCCGCAACTAGAGAAAGCCCTCGCACAGAAACAAAGACCCAACACAGCCATAAATAAATAAATAAATAAATTTTTTTAAAAAAAAAATAAATAAATAAAAAAATAAAAAATTGGGCCTACAAGGTAGCTGGCGTTTGTCTGTCCTATGAATTTGGTATAATATAGAGGTACAGATGTACAAAGAATATTCTGTGCTCCAGCACAGACATTCAGATTAAACTGTTAAAGAACAAGTAACACTGGAATTGGTCTTTAAAGCACCAAGAAGGCAGCCTCACATATAGCAATTACTAAAAAAAGTTTTCTGTTGAACCACAGGAAACTTTATCCCAATATGTTTAAACAGTTTCATATACTGAGAATCAATTGTACATATGGTGATCTAGTAACATTTTAACCAAGTTCTCTGAAGAACTGAAAACACCAATGTAAGGTTATTAAAAACAACTGTAATATATACAAACAACAGACGTGGAGAAAACTGACAACAGTTTTATTAATTAAGAGAATTATTAATTAACAGAATTATTAAGTTTTCTTGAAAAGCAGTTAAAAGTGCTGTCAGTAAGAAAGGAAAGGTTTAAAAGGAGTACATACCCAAGAGGGTAACAACCAACTGTAGGTACAAGTTCCCAAATACAGAAGGAAAGAAATCAGTTTAACACAGATGAGCAGGGAGAGATACAAGAACTTAGTAAACGGCCTTGAAAACTTGGCCTAGAGTTTTGGTCATTTAAGATTTGAGAGGTCAAGTGGACCCATAACTGAATACACCTTATAAAAACCAATTCACTTCCATTTCTTGGTCCTTTAAAAAATAAATATATCTTCATTTCTATAGTAATTAACATGAGGACAAAACAAAATACAGGGAAGACAAGGCCAGGTTGATTCCCAGTAGTTAATTTTAGCTTTTAATACATACCTCTAGTATAAAGTCGCATGCTATTCATATAAGTTGCAAGGTTTTCTGCTACCAAAGTAACTAAGGCATGACTGTGCTGAAGTTGATTGATTAAATCGTGACGATAAAATACATGGGGACTTCGCTGAGTTTGACTAAAACGAGAAGAACTTAACAGTATAATTAGGCAAATCAACACTGCTGTAACTAAGTTTACAGAGACTAAATTCTAGTTACTACTTTTAAAAGGTTAAAATACTTGACATTTGTAATAAAATTGGTCAATATTCTCCTTTTTTAGCAACAAAATATCAAGAAATCTGAGGAGATTAACTGATGCCTCATAACATATTTATTCCAGTACTCTTATTTTACTTGAAAACTGTCTATCAGTACTCTCCAATTTCACCCATGATACTAATCTTACATGATACTAATATCAAAGCATAGCTGTTGTGCAGTTATGAGCAAATCTACATTATCAAGGATATTAGACATTAAAGGTTCATTCTAGAACACTGAGTCTGTAGCCAGTTTTGCCCATGGATACCACCAGAAAGACACCTAGTTCCCATACTGTTTTGTCATTTTCAGTGAAATCAATCAGATGTCACATCATTATTAATCTACTGGTGAGCAAATCACCAGCCAACAGAGTATATATAGTATTTCATGTATAAGCAACCAGAAAAAGGGTATGTTTGATAAAAGACAAAAGGCATGTATCGTAGATCCAACACTAAAAATATGTCCTTCACAAATAAGTATTATTATTAGACTATTTCAACATTTCCTGCAGTATTTATCTCCATAAAATTTCCTAATTTCATATAATTTTTCTAGCACTAGGGGAAAAAAAGAATAAAAATTCAACTTGAGAAATAAAAACATTAAAAGTAGCATTATATAGTTCTTTTAAAACAGGAATTCTGTTTACATGCATAATCTTATCAGTTTAGTGCTATAAAGGATTTTGGCAATCGTTAATTGTCTTACATACAAGAAAAATATTTCTTAAAGGTTAGAGAAGCATTTTAAGATTACAGCTAGTCAGACAAAACCGGGGCTCACTACCAGGAATCCTAATTGCATTGTGAATATTCTTGCCACTACATTTAGCTTTCTACATGCTATTACTTCTCTTCTGTCATTAATTCCAAACATACTGCAAGAATATAAAAGGATAAATTATTCTAATAACCACTAATAGTTTAGCATCAAGTACAAACATGAAATTAACTATTTAAGAAAAACCTAGCTAAAATATAGAGTAAAAATGTATCTTTAAACAAAGACTTGTCATCTTCCATAATTTAAATCACATTTAGTCTTACCTTTGAAAATTAACTTTTAAATTCAAGAAAAGGTAAAAAACCCCACCACCCCCACTGTGAAAATTACTATTCCTTAGTATGAAATTTAAAATTTTTAAAAAAATTGTTGAGAAATGTGTCAGAGTAGACCAGTTAAGAATATATTTAAGGACTGTAAGAAACACTATCATGTGGAACTTAGAATGAATATCAACCCAACAAACAGTGAACTGGTAGAAAAGGTAAGATGAAATAAGGAGTGAAATAAACACAACCCACACCTTGATACTGTCTGGCATATCTGCTGGAATTAAGACAATTCTGAACTAAGTGTGGAAGGCAGTAACTTGACTCATACTTACCTGCTATATAAAACTTGGTGAGTTTAACTGTGTCATTAAATATAAAGAAGAATAAAGAATTCTTATTTCATTAAGCTTCCTGTTTTCCCCCTCTACTTTCTCTCTTTAAAATTTGCTGTTACTGATATTCTGTTTTAACATAATATAAATAAAAATCAGAAAATTTTCTGAATTAAGAGCCTTACCTCAAATTTTGAGGTGCTTCACCAAACAAACTACAAATTTCTCTTATTTGTTTCAGTGCAGGAATTACCCACTTGTCATTTGTGCGAAGTTCTTCAATAAAGCGATCTATCCACTGGATCTTTTGTGTGTCTCGATCCTTACACATACACACACACAAAATTATGGTTATAAGGACAGGTGTTCAATATCATTCTACCTTCAAATTACTTTGAGAATACAAAGTAGAAAAGCTTTTAAGCTAAGCCTCATAAAAATTACAATGTAGTTATAGTAGTTTCATGAAATAAAATGCTTTAAGTATGTTCTTCATTTGATGTTATCACCTAAATTCCAAAATGCAAAGTACTACTATGAAGTCAGTGTTCCATGGATTCAGATATATCTGCAACATGGTATAAATTCCAAGCTCAGGAACATTCACAGGAAATTTAACTTTTAAAAAACACACTTAAATGTGGGTATTGCTTTTAACTGTTTTATAATGTTCTTGATATTATAAAAGTTAGGAAAAACGTACAATCCCAAGTATTACTTATGTGGGTGTGATATTAGCATATTTTTCTAAAAAGATCAAAGAACATCACTTCATCAAGAAAATACAGTATAATTATTTTTAATTTTAAAAAATTAAAATAAGAATAAAAACAAATCGACACACAAACAGAATGTTAGAGAAAACAGGCACACGTTTTCACCTAAAGGAAAATTTAAAATGTTGAAAGATGTTGTAAGTTTATTTCTAAAAATCTGCCATAATTTACTTGATTTAGTCTTTTTTATCTATGATCACTAATAATCATAAGTTCAGGTTTGAATACCTAACCCTTTTTTAACTGAAATGATTCTATCTATAGGCATATTTAGGGAAGAAAAGGAATGTTGTTTAACAGCTCACATGGAGAGATACTTTTTGCAAGCACATGCATATCTCTTTTTAGAAATGAAAGAGGCTCTATACTTCAAGTGTTTTTATTGAATACTATGAACTATATACAACAATAGCCATTTTAATGACTGTACAATATGCTCTGGAGTGTATTCTCAATTTAAATGGTTTCTATTGTTTACTGTATAAATATCACACTGTTTTCATGTATTTCCTAGGAAAAACTTCCTAGTGAAATTACTGAATTCTATGTGCATATTTAAGGATTTAAAATTTTTTACATGCCAATACTAATTATGTCATGACTCCAAAAGCACTTTAGGTTGGAGGGCAAAAAGTGCAATATTTACTATAGTTTTCCTTAACTACAACAAATGAAGGCTGACGCTGAAAAAGGCAAAACACTTTTACTGAATTCCATGAAATCCAATACCTATTAACGTAGCAATGTTTAAGACATTACAGCAGGCAATTTCTAAGTAACTCATTAAAGGAAGATGCAATACTTTAGTGCTAAGGAAAATATTTCATCAAAACAAGATGCGCTTGGGACTTCCCTGGTGGCGCAGTGGTTAAGAAACCGTCTGCCCATGCAGGGGACAAGGGTTCGACCCCTGGTCCGGGAAGATCCCACATGCCATGGAGCAACTAAGCGTGTGTGCCACAACTACTAAGCCTGCACTCTATAGTCCGTGAGCCACAACTACTGAGCTCGCGTGCCACAAATACTGAAGCCCTCATACCCTAGAGCCTGTGGGCTGCAACTACTGAAGCCTGCACACCTAGAGCCCATGGTCAGCAATGAGAAGCCACTGCAATGAAAAGCCTGCACACCGCAACAAAGAGTAGTCCTTGCTCGCCGCAACTAAAGAAAGCCTGTGCACAGCAGTGAAGACACAACGCAGCCAAAAAAAGAAAAAAAGAAAAAAAAGAAAGAAACCCAGGTAAAGAATGTTCTCTGAATCTATTCACTTTGCTATATAAAAGACAGCGCTTAAAAAAAAAACACAACACTTTTAAAAGTCTATCAGGTTAGCAAATACTTCTAAACCTTCACAATTATATGATTTTCAAAACCTGGCAGCATCACCTTTGCTCAACTTGATTAAATTCAAATCCAGCTGAAAGCAGAACACCTGCCCTGAGGTGGCTAAAAATACCCTGCCCAGTTTTTTTTTTAAGGGAATATAACACCTTTCTATAGCCAACCTATCAAAAGGACAGCAAATCACTGCTGATAAAAATCCAGAAACAGGTCCAAAAATCTAAGTAAAATTGGTATAAAAATACATACTTAAAATCAGTAAACATAAATGACACAAGTTAAACACAGAGAAGATGTTGTGAATTGCTAAACCTCTATTTAGAAAATTCTGTTAATTATGTTTTGAGTAAAAATACTTAATTACCCTTACCTCCAAAGTAATAACTGGTTTTAATGAATGACGATTCCATTTTACCATCATATATTTAACTACAGTATTATTATTATGAGTTGTTTTATCTGTACAAACTCTCTCACAGGGTGGTAAAGATGCTTAGTGTATGACATAAAAACTTGTTGAAAAACATGTAAGAGGAGGAAGCCAGGCTTATATGACAAAAATAAGACAATTCCTCAAAAATTACCTGGAATGATTAAATAATGGGATTATCCTATAACAAAGCCATTCTAATTGTGGGGAAAAAAGAGAAAATGAGCAAAGAAGCACTCCCATACCTGGGAACAACTATAATCTAGTATTTTTATGTGGGCACTGAGAGCTAGGTCCATGATGTCTACAGGCACATCATCACTATGAGCCAGATTCCAAAGAAGGTTCAATACTTTGTGTGCCATCACACCGTCTTTATCATCTTCTGCAAGACGTCGTATCAGCTCAAGTAGCTTTTCACGTTGCTTTTTACTTGCATTTGTCCAATTTGCCTAGGAAAAAATTTTAAATTACGTATATATCACAATGTATACATGTATTATATTAGGTCATCACTATTTTAATTACAGGGCTTTGGATAAACTAACTCTATTCATCACACCCACACATGCATACCAACAGCATAATTCATTTCTCATTTGAGGAAACTAGTAGTATTCAAAAGGAAGATTAATCTAAATACCAGGAGAAAAAAACCTCTATTTACAACTTTAACTCCATCACTGCTGACTTTAAAATTACATAATAAAAAGATGGAGAAAATACCCAATACAAAATACGTTAAGTTCTAAAACTCAACAACAAAAACAAACAGCCTGATTCAAAAATGGGAAAAGGACTTGAACAGATATTTCTCCAAAGAAGACTCAGATGGCCCATAAGCATATGAAAAGATGCTCAACATCACTGATTAGGGAAATGCATATCAAAATTACAATGAGAAACCACCTCACACCCATCAGCCTGGTTACTATCAAAAAAACGAAAATAGCAAGTATCGATAAGAATGCAGAGAACAGGGCTTCCATGGTGGCGCAGTGGTTAAGAATCCGCCTGCCAGTGCAGGGGACACAGGTTGAAGCCCTGGCCCGGGAAGATCCTACCCACGTGCTGCAGAGCAACTAAGCTTGCGCACCACAACTAACGAAGCCCGTGCACCTAGAGTCTGTGCTCTGCAACAAGAGAAGCCACCGCGATGAGAAGCCCGCGCACAGCAACGAAGAGTAGCCCCCGCTCATCGCAACTAGAGAAAGCCTGAGAGCAGCAATGAAGACCCAATGCAGCCAAAAATAAAATAAACAAATAAATTTATTTAAAAAAAAAAAAAGAACGCAGAGAACACAGGTCAGGATGGCCAAGCAGTGTTAAGGCACTACGTTCAAGTTGCAGTCTCCCCTGGAGGCGTGGGTTCGAATCCCACTTCTGATAAAACATGTCTTCTGGACTTCCCTGGTGGCACAGTGGTTAAGAATCCGCCTGCCAATGCAAGAGACACGGGTTTGAGCCCTGGTCCAAGAAGATCTCACATGCCACGGACCAACTAAGCCCGTGCATCACAGCTACTCAGCCCGCGCTCTAGAGCCTGTGAGCCACAACTACTGAAGCCCGTGCGCCTAGAGCCCATGCTCCACAACAAGAGAAGCCACTTCAATGAGAAGCCCATGCACCACAATGAAGAGTATCCCCAGCTCACCACAACTAGAGACAGGCTGCATACAGTGACGAAGACCCAATGCAGCCAAAAATAAATAAAATAAAATAAAATAAACGGAAATAGTTCCTGTGTTTGAGAAGATAGAATAGATTTACTATTTCTTCCTCTAAGTACAACGAAAAACATTATACATAAAACAAACTCCGAAAATTGAAGAGAAGAAAGCAGAACTGCTAAGAATGTCAAAACCTGAGGAACAACAAGGCAGGTGACTTCCCAGATTTTTCTTCATATATCCCAGACTAGAAGCTGAAGAAGCCAGTAATTTGGAAATCAGTGCAAACAAGGAAGTCATTCCCCAAAGCCATCTCTACAGTCAAAGGGTCGAAAAAGGGGCAACACAGCATGACAGAAAACATTCAGAAAATAACTGCCTTATTCTAAATAAACAACATAGAAAAAATTATGGCCAATGCACACACATATCACATAAGGCTGTTTATTAGCAAAGCATCTCAACACCTAGTTGGGTGAAATAACAGAAGACCAAGTAGGGAGCTAGGATTTCTAATGGCCATCAGTAACAAAGAGTGCCTGCTTGTATGATGCCAGAGGAGGCCTAGTAGAGTCAGGACTTTTACTACTGCCCAGCAGTTAATAAGGTCACCCCTGACCATGGTGTCAGAATGGAACACACACTGTGTCAGAATTTCCTCTACACCTACCAAAGGAATGTCCCACCTTGGGAGATAAGGAACACCAAGAGGGGAACCTAGAGTTAAATCTCTGTCTGGTTATAAAAATAAAGGGGGAGGGAGGGAGATGCAAGAGGGAAGAGATATGGGAACATATGTGTAACTGATTCACTTTGTTACAAAGCAGAAACTAACACACCATTGTAAAGCAATTATACTCCAATAAAGATGTTAAAAATAAATAAATAAATAAATAAAGGGGCATTCCTCCCCTCCCTTGCCTGACGGGCACCAGACAAAACCAGCTTTAAAAAAGGGTTAAACAAGACTTCCCTGGTGGCACAGTGGTAAAGAATCTGTCTGCCAGTGCAAGGAGCATGGGTTTGAGCCCTGATCTGGGAAGATCCCACATGCCAAGGAGTAGCTAAGCCCACATGCTGCAACTACTGAGCCCGCAGGCCACAACTGCAGCCTGTGCACCTCGAGCCTGTGCTCCTCAACAAGAGAAGCCACCACAATGAGGAGCCCGTGCACCACAACGAGAGTAGCCCCCACTTGCCTCAACTAGAAAACGCCTGTGCGCAGCTATTAAGACTCAATGCAGCCAAAAAAAATAATAAATAAAACAATAAAGATTGTTGATTAAAAAAAAGGTTAGTCTCACGGTCTTATAAAAACTCCTAGGTTTCAGCTGAAAGCTACTCAAACATAGCAAGAATCAGGAAGCTATTAAATTGGAAGAAAGAAAAAAATAATAGACATCAACACTGAGATGACAAATGTTAGAACAGATATTAAAGCAGCCATACAGAGACACTGTAATATGCAAGAGAAAAGAAAAAGGAAAAAAAAAAAAAGAAACCTAAAAAATGTACAAGTAACTCCCAGGACAGCTGGAAAATAAAGAGCAAAAAAGAAAAGAGAAAGAAAAACAGGAGAGAACAAACAGAACACAAAAATAAAATAGCAAGCTTATACTCTAATACATCAATAATCACATTAAATATAAAAGGTCTAAATATACCAGTTACAAAGCAAAGATTAACAGAGATTCTTTATACTGTAAGTATAAAGATGCAAGCAGGTTGAAAGTAAACGGATGTAGAAATACACAAGAATTTAAGGAAGGCAGGAGTGGCTGAATTAGATAAAATAGATTTCAGAGTAAAATACATTATCAGAGAGAGAATGGGACATTATATGTTGAAAAAGAGTAAGCCCACCAACAAGACATAGCAATACTAAATTTGCATGCATCAAAAATACGTATATTACAAAGGAGAGCTCCACAAAGAAATAGGCAAGTCCATAATAGGCAGAGACATCAACAGCCCTCTCTAAACGACTGACAGAACTAAACAGAATATCAGCAAAATATAGAACTCAACAAGAACATCAACCACCAGGACTTAACTGACATTTACAGAAAACACTTCCCCCTTATGCAGCAGAACAGGCCTTCTTTTCAAAGTACCCACAGAAAATATACCAAGACAAACCATTTCCTGTATATGAAAAAAGAAAAAATCAACAAATTTAATAGAATGAAAATCAGACTGAGTGTTTTCCTACCACAGTGCAATAAAACCATAAGTCAGTAACAGCAAGAAAATGGAAAAATCTCCTAGTTCTTGGAAACAAAACATGTTTCTATGTTGCAGAAGAGACACCTTAATAGAGATCAAAAACATAATCAACTGAATGTAAATGAAAATCCAATACAGTTATGAAATATATGCAGTTATGAAAGCAATAATAGGAGGAAAATAAGTAGCACTAAAGTATAGATTAGAAAGGAGAAAATGCTTAAATAAATAATCTAAGCTATTTTAAAAATCTGGAAAAAGCAGAAGAAAGCCTGAAGCAAAAGCAGTAGAAATGAAATACAAAAGAACAGAACAAAAACCAACAAACAGTAAACAGAAAAACAACAGAGAAAGGCAATGAAATAAAGACTTGGATGTTTGAAAGAATCAATAATCTATCTAACAAACTTCTAGTATTGTGAAAAAGGGAAAAAGTTGAGCATACACAAATTACCAACATCAAGAATAAAACAAAGATATCACTACAGACACTGCAGACATCAAAGGATAGTATGGAATAACAAACAATTCAACAAATAAATCTGACAATTTATATGAAATGAACTACACCACTGAAAAGACACATTATTACAACTCATAAAACATAAAATAGATAATTTGAATAGAACTGTTATGAAAGTTAAATTCATAATTTACAAACTTCCAGAAACAAAATCACCAAACCAAGATGGTTTCATTGAAAAATTCTACCTAACACTTAAAGTATCACCAACTGTTCATAATTTCTTCCTGAAAATAGGAGAAAACACTTTCCAATTTATACTACAAAAGAATTAATACCTTGATGTACACACACACAAACTATAGACCAATCCCTCATGAATACAGATTTTAAATTCCTCAACAAATATTAGAAACTGGAATTCAGCAACATACGAAAAGAGTAATAGGACATGACCATCTGTGGTTTATTGCAGGGAGGGATGGCTGATTCAATAAGTGAAAAACAATTATTGTAATCTACTACATAACAGTAAAAAAGAAAAATGATACAATCACATCAATCAATGTAGAAAAAAATCTGACAAAATTCAATATCTATTTATGACAAAAATTCTCAGAAAATAGAAATGGAGTAGACAACTTTCTCAACTCTGAGGAAGGTCATCTATGAAAAACATAGTTAACATTACTCTTAATAGTGAAACATGAATGTTTTTGTCTCCCTAATATCTGAATAAAACAATGTTGTATAAGAAATTCTAGCTAACACAGGGGAAGAAAAAGAAAAGACATCCAGATTGGGAAGAAAGAAGAAAAACTCTTCCTATTTGAAAATCATATGATTTTGTATGTAAAAAAATCTCAAGGAACTCAGGAGAAAAAATTTTAAAATGCCTATATTTAAGATCACAGGCTATCAATACACATAACAAAATTCAATAGTTTCTACACAGTAGTGATAAACTTATGGATATCAGCCCTGATAATACAGTAACATTTCCAGTCACTTCAGAAAATATATTTAAATACCTAAGTGTAAAATAAACTGTTATAGGGTTTATAAGCTAAAAACTACACAACACAGAAGAACTCAAAGATCTAAATCAACAAAGAGGTATATGATGTTCATGGAATGGAAGATTCAAGATAGCAAAAATGTTAATTCTCCCCAAATTGATGTAAAGGTTTAATGCATTTCTATCAAAATCCCAGCAAGATCTTTCACTGTATTAGACCAGATTATGCTAAAAATTACATGCAAAGGCAAAGGGATTAGAATAAACAATTTTTAAAAAAGACAAATACAGTGAAAGGAATCTGTGTGCCTGACCTCAAAACTTATATGCAAACAGTAATCAAAACTGTAGTACTGAAGAAGGATAGAGGAATGCAACAAAAACAGAGAACCTAGAAATAGATCGATACAAATATACCTGACTGACACTTGGCAAAGGTGAAAAGGTAACCTAATGTAGGCAAGAAGAAAAAGAAAGATGGCTTTTCACCAAATGGTACTTGAACAACTGAAAATACACAGGAGACCAAAACCAAAACAAACACACACACAAAAAAACACAACCACCAAAATCCCCACTATCTAAGTGAAACTTAGATTAACTTAGATTAAAATGAATCAGACTTTACTGTAAAATTATAAAAATTACAGAAAAAACAATGCAGTAAAAATTCCCTGGGATTTTTTTCCTCCACAAATTCTTGGGACCAAGGCAACAAGTCCTTGGTCTCAACACCATAAGCATGACCCATTAAGATAGGACCTCGTCAAAACAAATAACTTCACCAGCAAAATAGCCTACTAAGAGGATGAAAAGACAATTTAAGACTGGGAGAAAATACTTGCACACATCTAAAAAATAACTAGAATGTTGAATACATAAAGAACTCTGTAAACTAAAGGAAACAAAGAACCCAAATATAAAATAGGCGAAAGGTATGAACAAACACTTCAACAAAGATACATATGTCAAATTAAGTGTATCAAAGATGCAACATATTCGCCATTAAGGAAATATAAATTAAAACCGTAAGATTTTGCTGCACACCTATTAGAAAAAAATAAAATAGTGAATACATCCAAATCTGGCAATGAGATAGAAAAAATGGATTACTCCTAATTGTGGGTGACAATGTAAAATATTACAGCCAACTTAGAAAAAGTCTGGCAGTAAGAAGTGTAAAAATATCCTCAACAGAATACTCACAAATTAAACCTAGCAACATAGGTAAGCATTATACATCATGGCAAGTGGAATTTATTCCAGAAGTGCAAGATTATTTGAACACACAAATACCGCTGTTAATATAGGACCAAAAAATGACAAAAAGTCAACAACAACTCACTTTACACAGAAAAAGCAAGTGACAAAATCCAAAACCCTTTCATAATTAAAATACTCAATAAACTAGAAATAGGACAGAAATTTCTCACCCTGACAAACTGCATCTACAAAAACCCCATAGTTAACATCGTCTTTAACGGTGAAAGACTAAAAGCCTTCTACCCAAGATCAGGAATGCCTACTTTCACCAACTGTTTAAACACCCTGCTTTACCTTGAGTAGGACAATTATGGAAGAGGGGGGGAGAAAGGTATTCAGATTGGAAAGGAAGAAGTAAAACTACCCTTTTTGGGAAATGATATGGAATTCATTAAAAACATTCAAGTAATAAATTTAACAGGGTTACAGGATGCAAAATAAAAATTTAAAATATCAATTGTTGGGGCTTCCTTGGTGGTGCAGTGGTTAAGAATCTGCCTGACAATGCAGGGACACGGGTTCGAGCCCTGGTCCGGAAGATCCACATGCAGGGAGAAACTAAGCCCTGTGCCACAACTACTGAAGCCCGCGCACCTAGAGCCCGTGCTCCACAACAAGAGAAGCCACCGCAATGAGAAGTCCATGTACCACAACAAAGAGCAGCCCCGGCTTGCTGTAACTAGAGAAAGCCCACGCTCAACAGCGAAGACCCAACGCAGCCACAAATAAATAAATAAATAAATTTGTAAAAACGAAACCAATAAAACCAAAATATCAATTATTTTTCTATACAGTAGGTATGTTTTTAGATAGGAACGACCCCAAAATAAAGAAAAATCTCTCATTTACAGTAACATCAAAAAATAAATCACATTCTGGTTAAAAAATTCAACAGACACTTTTAAGCTGAAAGAAACTAAAGAAGACTTAAATAAATGAAAAACCGTCTTTAAATAAATGGAAACATATTTCATATTCATGCACTGGAAGGCTAATATTGTTAGGATGGCAATATAATGCAAACTAAGCTACAGCTACCCAACAACCTCCTTCTTTGTGGACACTGACAAGCTAATTCTAAATTCACTCAGCATTTCAAAAGACCTAGAATAGCCAAAACAACCTTAAATTTTTTCTACAAAGCTACAGTAATCAAAGCAATGCAGTACTGAAATAAAAACCAACATATACATTAAAGGAAGAGAACACAAAGCCCAGAAATAAACCTTTTCACCTATGGTCAACTGATTTTAAACAAAAATGCCAGGACATTTCCATAAAAAAAATTTTTTTTAAACAAACATTGATGGAACAACTGAATATACACATGCAAAAAAATGAACTTGGAACTCTATCTCACACTATATACAAAAAAATTATTCAAAACTGATTACAGATCTAAATATAAAAGCAAAAAATATTTTTTAAAACATCCTTGAGACCACAGATTAGGAAATAATTTCTTAAATATGAAACCAAAAGTACAAGACCCCCCCCCAATTTTTGGACACCCCCCAACCCCATGCCAAAAGGAGATAAACTGGACTTCATCAAAATTTAAAGCTTTTATCCAGAATAGGTAAATGTTTAGAGAAAGAAAGCAGATTGCTGGTGTGCACGGTCAGGGAGGAAGGGTGGAAAGAGAAATAAGGGGAGTGGGGAAAATGTTTTGGATTCTTGCAAAGGCAGTGGTTGCACAACACTATGAATGTACTAAATTTCACTGCATTATACACTTTTAAATAGTTATTTAAAACATTTAATGCTATGTAATATGAAATTCACCTGATTTTTTTTTTAAATTAACTTTTTTGTTACAAAAAGGACACCAAGAGAGTGACAAACCATCAAAGAGGAGAAAATATTTGCAAATAATACTAAGAGACTTGTGTATACATTGTATAGGGAATTCTTATAAATCAAAAATAGAGGCAAA
The DNA here is from genome assembly GCF_009873245.2 of Balaenoptera musculus. Taxonomy (NCBI): domain Eukaryota; kingdom Metazoa; phylum Chordata; class Mammalia; order Artiodactyla; family Balaenopteridae; genus Balaenoptera; species Balaenoptera musculus. The sequence goes on along the minus strand of NC_045807.1, from coordinate 446,977 downwards.
TGAGTACATGATTTCAATGGGAATTTCTTCAAAGATGCTACACAAATGGCCAATAAACACGTAAGAAGTTACTTAACATCATTAGCCATTAAGCAAATGCAAAATCAAAACCACCATGAGATATTACTTCAACTCCACTAGGATGGCTAAAATAAGAAAAACAAACATATGAGCCAATCGTAGAGTTCATAATACGTTTGGATTCTGATTCAGAAAAATGCTAATAAAACTATAAGAAATACTTTAAAAATATGGACAAGGAGTGAGCAACAGAGATACAAAAAAACTTAGGAATCAATGAAATAAGGAAACAAACAGGAAAAGTAAACAGGAGAAATATGAGTATGCAATTCACCAAAAAGGAGATAAAATCAGTTTAAAAACATGTAAAAACATTTTCAATCTCATTAATGACTAAGAATATGAAGACCACCACAATGAGAAAGAATTTCAAACTCATGAGACTGTGAAAAAAGTGACAACTCCACTGGCAAAGGACTAAATTAGTAAAAACACTGGAAGACAAAGACTTACTAAGAACTCAAATAAGTAGAGACTAGTGTTTGAGCAATAACATAACCTAATGTAACTGAGGATAAGTCAGGATCATTTAGTTACAAACTATAAAGAACTGTTAGTCGACCTATACTCCATTCTTCAAGACACCTTTAGTAAGATCTTTCAAGACAACGAAATACACTATATGAAACATCACTTTACCAGCCCCTCACAAAATAATGCTTCTTATTGAATAACAGACATCTGATGAGCCAAAGGGGCAGTGCACAGATAATGGAATTTTTATTACAATTATAATTAGAACATTTGAGAATCTCTGAATTAAAAAGAGAAACTGACACCATTCCATTCTTCTGCCATTATGGCTAGTATTGATGATATATCACCATTTCAGAAGTTTTCTCTTAAATTAACTTTTAGAGTATCCACAACTTCTCAATATTGATTTTCTTGTCCAATTGTGATATACTTTAATGGATTTAAAATAGTATGTACAAAAGAATTCATCATGAACTTCCCTGGTGGCGCAGTGGTTAAGAATCTGTCTGCCGGGCTTCCATGGTGGCGCAATGGTTAGGAATCTGCCTGCCAATGCAGGGGACATGGGTTCGAGCCCTGGTCTGGGAAGATTCCACATGCCGCGGAGCAACTAAGCCCGTGCGACACAACTACTGAGCCTGTGCTCTAGAACCTGCGAGCCACAACTACTGAGCCCACGTGCCACAAGTACTGAAGCCCGGCTGCCTAAAGCCCGTGCTCCGCAACAAGAGAAGCCACTGCAATGAGAAACCTGCACATCACGACAAAGAGTAGCCCTTGCTCACCGCAACTAGAGAAAGCCCACACGCAGCAACAAAGACCCAACACAGCCATAAATAAATTTTTTAAAAAGTTTAAATAAATTTTAAAAATTCATCATATTAGCAGATTCACCCATTTGCTCAGTTGTTCTAATGCATTAATTTCACCGTCATGTAGCATTCCACTACTAGATTAGACCACGGGTCCCCAACCTGGCCGCACAACAGGAGGTGAGCAACAGGCAAGTGACTGAAGCTTCATCTACCGCTCCTCATCGCTCACATTACCACCTGAACCATTCCCCCTCCCCCGTGGAAAAACTGTCTTCCACGAAACCGGTCCCTGGTGCCAAAAAGGTTGGAGACTGCTGGATTAGACACTTTATTTATCGTTTTACTATTCATAGACATTTGAGTTCTTTCCAGTTGGGGCTAATACAAATAATTCTGCTAAAGACACTGCTGAATGTGTATCCTGGCACACACATGATGAGTTTCTCCAGAGTATTCATTCAGAAATACAATAGTTGTGTCCAAGGACACAAAAACCTTCATTTCTTTTAAACATCTTTATTGAAGTATAATTGCTTTACAATGGTGTGTTAGTTTCTGCTTTATAACAAAGTGAATCAGCTATACATATACATATGTTCCCATATCTCTTTCCTCTTGCATCTCCCTCCCTCCCACCTTTCCTATCCCACCCCTCCAGGTGGTCACAAAGCACCGAGCTGATCTCCCTGTGCTATGAGGCTGCTTCCCACTAGCTATCTATTTTACGTTTGGCAGTGTATATATGTCCATGCCACTCTCTCACTTTGTCACAGCTTACCCTTCCCCCTCCCCATATCAAGTCCATTCTCTAGTAGGTCTGTGTCTTAATTCCTGTCTTACCCCTAGGTTCTTCACGACTTTTTTTTTTTCTTAGATTCCATATATATGTGTTAGTATACAGTATTTGTTTTTCTCTTTCTGACTTACTTCACTCTGTATGACAGACTCTAGGTCCATCCACCTCACTACAAATAACTCAATTTCGTTTCTTTTTATGGCTGAGTAATATTCCATTGTATACATGTGCCACATCTTCTTTATCCATTCATCTGTTGATGGATACTTAGGTTGCTTCCATGTCCTGGTTATTGTAAATAGAGCTCGAATGAACATTTTGGTACATGACTCTTTTTGAATTATGGTTTTCTCAGGGTATATGCCCAGTAGTGGGATTGCTGGGTCATATGGTAGTTCTATTTTTAGTTTTTTAAGGAACCTCCATACTGTTCTCCATAGTGGCCGTATCAATTTACATTCCCACCAACAGTGCAAGAGGGTTCCCATTTCTCCACACCCTCTCCAGCATTTATTGTTTCTAGATTTTTTGATGATGGCCATTCTGACTGGTGTGAGATGATATCTCATGGTAGTTTTGATTTGCATTTCTCTAATGATTAATGCTGTTGAGCATTCTTTCATGTGTTTGTTGGCAATCTGTATACCTTCTTTGGAGAAATGTCTATTTAGGTCTTCTGCCCATTTTTGGACTGGGTTGTTTGTTTTTTTGTTATTGAGCTGCATGAGCTGCTTGTAAATTTTTCAGATTAATACTTTGTCAGTTGCTTCATTTGCAAATATTTTCCCCCATTCTGAGGGTTGTCTTTTGGTCTTGTTTATGAAAAACCTTCATTTTAAGAGATAATGCCAAACTGTTTTCTCAAGTGGCTGTACCAACTTAACTTGCTATCAGCAATACAACAGTTATTATAAATAAGAAATCTTCTGATTCTAAGCCCTGTGGTTACTGGAATATTCATTCATGAACAATGACATGATTTTAAGCTCTTGATCCACAAATTCTCCAATCAACCTTAACAACTACAGAGAAACTTTTCAAGTGCCCAAATATACCAATGCAGATATGACATTAGAGACTCTTGAACTTCTTGCTAAATCTCGTTTCTATTTGCCTGTGTGCATTAGCCCAAGAAACCACTGTGTTTTAGTGTCATATCTGTCTCCACATTTGTTATCGTGTCTCACTTTCCACTGTAACAAGTAACATTTCCCCGCATTTCAACGATTTATCTTAACCTACAGCAAAATCAAAAATTGGCAGAGGAAACTAACCTGCAAGAAAAATAGTTGATTCTGTATTTGTGAAGAAAATTATTAATATAATAAAAACTGTTACATTCTGACTGGAATATATAACAACCAATTCTTATTTCTAAGAGATTCTTTAATGAAATTTGTTAGGAAGTATTTTGGCCAACACAAAAGATATCTCATGAACTGAATCTACTGAAAGTGAAATGGTACTGCTTTACTATTTGAACTACTACCTTAAAGCAATCGAAAAGATGATCAAGTTGCTCAGGAGAAAAATCCCAGGCCAACTTTGCCAGAAGGTCATGTACGTTCTTCACAATGGCTTCATGTTTCCCTGCCTGTTGAATAAAAACAAAATAAATAATATTTTTTTAGGACAAAAATAAAAACAAAAAAAGTCATATTATACTTAAATTTGAATAAAAACAGGAAATAAGCTGTACTGTATCAACCTCTATTAATTAGTACAATATTCCTACCTGCTTAATGTGAGGTTATAAACAAAATTCCTAATACTTTAAATGCTTTAGAGCTGATGTTTGTACTCATTTGATATTCAATTTCTTGATGTAAGTGGTAATGCACTTCAGGAATTCATATGAAAGTTTATTATTAGAGATAATAAGGCAAAAGGGTGGATTGTTTCCACACTGAAAGCTTAAGTGCTCAATGACAGCAAAATGAACGTTTTGGTTTCTCTTTAAAAAAAAAAAAAGCTTTGTAATTTAGAACTTATGTTATTTCCCAACTGACCCATGAAGAACACCTGCCATTTAAGATAATTAAATTATGCATTAATAGTTCTGACACCAAAAATGTTACTTATCCTCATGAAAAGTTTAAATGTTCTGTAATAACTATAAGGTTTTTTAAAAAAAATTTATTTTATTTATTTTTGGCTGTGTCGGGTCTTAGTTGAGGCACACGGGATCTTCATTGAGACATGCAGCATCTTTCGTTGCGGTGCGCGGGCTTCTCTCTAGTTGTGGCATGAAGGTTTTATCTTATCTAGTTGTGGCACGCAGGCTCCAGGGCATGTGGGTTCTATAGTCGTGGCGTGTGAGTTCCCGAGTGCGTGGGCTCTGTAGTTTGCAGCACGCGGGCTCTCTAGTTGAGGCGTGCGAGCTCAGTAGTTGAGCATGCAGGCTTAGTTGCCCCGCAGCATGTGGGATCTTAGTTCCCTGACCAGGGATCATACCCACGTCCCCAGCATTGTAAGGTGGATTCTTTTTTTTAATTAATTTATTTATTTTTATTTTTGGCTGTGTTGGGTCTTCTTTTCTGTGTGAGGGCCTTCTCCAGCTGCGGCGAGCGGGGACCACTCTTCATCGCGGTGTGCGGGCCTCTCACTATCACAGCCTCTCTTGTTGCGGAGCACAGGCTCCAGATGCACAGGCTCAGTAGTTGTGGCTCACAGGCCTAGTTGCTCCGCGGCATGTGGGATCTTCCCAGACCAGGGCTTGAACCCATGTCCCCTGCATTGGCAGGCCGATTCTCAACCACTGCACCACCAGGGAAGCCCCTGTAAGGTGGATTCTTTACCACTGAACCACTATGGAAGTTCCTAATCGTAAGTTTTTGTGAGTAATATAGTAATACCACTTTTGTAACATTTGTTTCTTTACATATTTCATAGAAAACAAATGCAATTTATAATTGTTAGCAATCTCAGAGAAAAAAAGATATAATTGTTATAAATCTATATATAGGATGTATAATTATATATATAACTTATCATTTACACCCTTTGGCAGACGGTGTCATGATGGGGGAAACTTGTTTTTTATTTTAAAAATATTCTTGGCAGGATTTCTGTTTAGATCAAGAAACTCACATACCGTTACATAATGACTACCACGGGATACTTAACTTTTAGTATCTTGCTTATAAAAATAAAATAGCATCTTAAATTCCTTACCTGTGCTGCCCAGATATTATCAAGATCTTGTAATGTAAGAGCTTTTTCTTTAATCACAAAACGAAGAATCTTCTCTAGCTTTTCTACATACTGAGGTTGATGAAGACTATCTTGCAAGACTATGGATAAGATATTGTTCTGCTGTATCCATTCCTAAATATAATACAAAAATTTTGTTTCAAAGCAGAAAGTTAAAAAAGTTTTTTAAAAAGCAAAATATGGAGGGCGAATTGGATGAAAGTGATCAAAATATACAAACTTCCAGTCGTTAGATAAGTAACTACTAGGGATGGGAAGGACAACAATGATGATGACTAGAGTTAGCACTACTATAAAGTTTATTTGAAAGCTAAGACATTAGATTCCCGTCTCATCACAAGGAAAAAAACTCTTCCTTAAATCTATTAGATAATGGATGTCAACTAAACTTGTGATAATCATTTGACAACACATGTAAGACAAGTTATTATGCTGTACACATTAAACTTATACAGTGCTATGTGTCAGCATATATCTCAGCAAAACTGCAAAAATCATAGAATTAAAAACATCGTTCAGACTTCTAAATAACCATAGGAATTCAAAAACCCAAATCACATTTATGTTACAAATTATACTAATATAATGTGTTTACATGTTGTTTTAATGTATAACATTACAATAATTATAAAGGATCCAGTTTTAAACACAAATGTTCCCACAGATGTGATAAATTTACAAATTATAACCCACTAATGTAATGTGCTTATTGTTGTTTTAATGCAAAATCATTATACAGTACAATAAATAAATGCACGGAATCTACTTTTTCATATACAGAAATGTTCCCTTAAATAAACACTTCTCAAACTATCTGTGGAGAGCAATCAATGTTATATTTACAATGTAAATTTAAATTTAAATTTACAAATTTACATTTTTCTTCATCTGTCAAAAGACTGGTAACAATTTAAGACTAGTGGACAATATTTTGAGCAGTCACTCCTCAACATTCCACAAAGCAGGCAAATGGGAGACAGGAAAGCTGACCCCCAACACTGAATCTGAACCTGGCTCTAGGTTACGTAATACTTCTCAGTATCAACCAAATGTCCTCAAAGAACCTTTTATCACAGTTTGATCATTTACACTATTAAACTGAAGACTCCTTTAAGGTAGAGATTATTCTTCACAGATAAACCCCAGTGCTGGCACAGAACATGCATTCAAAAAATATTACTGAATAACTAACTTATTATTATAACTTACTGTATGCTATTCATTCCAATACTAAAATATATAAAAATATCTAGCATACATCAATGTCAAAATGATATAGATACAGGTGTTTTAAAAATGAAGTTCTTAAAATCATGACATTACCTGTCAAGATTTTATTCCTTTAAGTATAATCTCCATTTTAAAACTTCTAAACTGAATTCGCAAATTTATCACCATACCAATTCATTCACTAGATTCCAGATCGTGGACCTCCTCTAAAGATCACCTCTATCCACTTCATTTCATCCAAACCACCAAACTGTAACCGCATCATGAACATCTACCTACATTTAATAATGATAAATTTACCAAAGACACATTAAGTTAGCCTATCACTTCCAAATAACCAATCATTTGTAATTACTATTATAAAGAAAGTTTTAGTATTTAATAGCTCATAATTAAGTCAATCTCCTAATATCAGAGTTAGATTTTGTTCTAACATTAACCGGTACTACTTTTCGTTAAGCAGATTCTTATTCCTAAAAGAAGCAAAGGGGCTTACTGCCATTCGCTCAGCTGTCAGCCACTCTTCCTCCTCAGGATGACCATGTCGATGAGTATAATATGATACACTAGATATCACCTTGTTAATTTCATTCAGTGCATTCATCTTTCCATTAAAAGAAGAAATCTGCAATAATCTGTAAGAAAAATTTGGATTGAGTAGCATTACAAGAAACCAGGCAAGTAATTATTTACAGAAGGAAATCTCTTACCTGAGTATCATTTTCAACCTAAAAATTTCCAAATTTTTTACAGTTTCTTCTTGTCCTGGAATCCTTGAAGCTAAATTCTTCAGAGATTTAATAATCATTGAAAAGGCATCATTTTTGGTTTCATTCTTTGCTTCTTTTTTCAGTTCTTCATCAGTTAAGTTTTCTAAAAATTGTGGAACTATTTCTATAATTGGAATAAAGTACTTTTTCACTGTATGTTGACTGAGAAACTCATAGCATTGTCCAAATGGTCTGAAATAAGGAAAAAGCAATACTTCTGCGATATCCAGTATTTATACCAAGACTTAACTCCCAAACTAATTTCAACACTTAAAAAAAATTAACAGTTTAAAATGAGAAGAAAGCAGAGTAGAAAACTGAAATTCAATTATTTTCAAGGTCATAAAATAAATCTCTACAGTACAATGAATATTAATTTTAAAAATTAACTTACTTAATAAGGGCTGCAATTATTTGAACGTTTAATGCTGATCCATTAGTAAAACGATCATGCAAAATCTGGAACCCATTTAATGTGCCAAATTTATTGATGAGATCCACTAGCCAACCCTGCAATAGAGTTGATGAGTTAATTTTTTCCTTTAAGAATGGAAAAAGCTACTATTTGAAATACCTTTGTTTGAAATTAAATCAGAAATAGGAAATTCAATAAAATAATTATGTAAAGCTGTGTTTTAAAAGAATACAAAATATTTGTATTAAATGGTCACAGAAATATTTATGGAGACTTAGAACTTTTCCTATCATATTCTGTTCTCTGTATTGCTTGAGCCAGAAGCAGCACAGGTTTAATTTAAGAAGTAGTTCCTAGTGGCATGGCTGGTATTTGTTCATATCCCATATGTCTGGTGAACAGAAATTAAGGTTTCGTAGCTAAAAACACTGCTATAGAGAGATGTAAATGAGTTTAAACATTATGTAAATATAAAAATCATATTGTAAGCATAAGTGCACAAGAAAGACCTTTAAATCTTATCTTTTAAAAAGCCAAATTTTACGGGAAAAAAAATGAACAGAAACAATAAAAATTAGGAACAGAGGCCTTTTTACTAACAATCTGAGGCAGAAATAATTTCTACAAACAGAAAATAATTTACAAACAGAAAAAAAGTATTCAAAACACATGTAAAATGCTAACTGAAGACTACATTGGTATATCTCAATTCTAGCTTCGATAGTAACCTATTACGAGCCTCCTGTAAATCAAGACTTTTCCTAAATAAACTCACTATAGTATTTTCCTCCCATTTTATTTCCTACCATAACCCTTTTTTAAAGGGTTAATATAGAGAGTGACAGTAGGAAGACTTCCGAATAGGAAGCTTGAAAGCATTGCTCTTGTTAAATAACTTTATAGGAGCTCTGAAAATCAGTCCAAATTTTAGAGCAACCAAGCAAATGCTCAATCAGGAAGAAGTCACATTCAAAGGTTAGGCAATTTCATTGTTTTTATTGACAAATGCCTACTCCTTCCCCAAAGCAACACAGTTTAAGGGAAGCAATGGTCTAATCTTTAATCCTTTTACATAAACTGGAAAGAGCAGAGAGGACTGAATTTACAACATTAATAAACTGTGGGCTGCCTGAGAAATTTGTTTCTATTGCCTACCTTGGAGATCAGACAAACAAAAGGAGCCTGGAACTCAGGATAGGGAAAGCGACAGAAAGGAGCAGGGACGGTTCAAGAAAACCACAGAAAGAACTACAGATACACAAGACTTTGGGGCAAATTACTGATTGAGGAATATAAGAGAACTGTGAAGGCCCCAAGAAGCAGCATATAACAAGGTTATGTGCTGATCATTAAGTTAAAAGGAGGTTAATGACACTAAAATTTTATGACAAAACAAAATAATTTTAATATTTAATTTTGAAAATAACAAACCAACACACTTTTGGTGATCGAGGATCTGAGGAACGAGCAAATAACTCATCTTCAGGCAACTGAGCACTTGTGGAAACTGATTCACATGGACGTGTACCGTTGTAGATATGGAATTTGCAATGAGGATTTAAGGCCATGGCGAGAAGTTCTAGCAGTGGAAACCAGTCTTGGGACAACTTGGCCACACAAAGTTCCACTAGGCGATGAGTATTGTTAATAATGCACCTCTGTTTATATTGGGGGTGGAGGAGTTGATTTAGAAAGAGGAAACATTGCAATTTCAAACAACAAAACATGAAAATCTTGTTAATAATGATCTCACAACATTTTTCTATACGTATGATCATTTAACAAATACTGAGATCAAACTGATATATCAGTAAAATAAATTTATACTTACTCACTTCGTAATAGTATTGCACCCAATTTCAAAAGATATTTGAGAAGAGTTACAAATGAAGTAGGCACCAGAGGTTGTCTATTTCTGCTCTATGTGCACAGGAACATGCAAATTACCATTGTCTTTTTTTTGGAGTTTATACTCGAGGCAATAATTCCAAAATCCATTACTTAAACATTTTAAGTCATCTAAATTAACAAAGATCCAAAGATGTGTAATCTAAGCCTCAATTCAAAACTCACAGATCCTTCCCAAAATGTCTATTTCTACAGCTATTTCTACAGCTTCCCAAAATGTCTATTTCTACAGCTAAAAATTCACATCAAATCAGAAAATGTAAGGATTTACATAATATGCCATAGGTATTAGTGGGAAATGTCTAAGTTATACTTTCTAGGTTGAAATTCACAAAAAAAGTATATGTTTACTTCATAACTTTTGAGTAATTCCATTTTATAAATGACCAGAGGTCTGGAATAATTATAGTGCTTCAATGTTTCTATTAAGATGCATACTTTTTCACTTTCAAAATCTCTGGAATATGAGGGTATCTTAGAATTAATGGTAGCTTGAATTAAATTTTGTCCTAGACTGAAGGTGTTACCTTAGAGTACTTGTGTTTCCTGATGCAGTCACTTGAAGATACAACCAATCTTAGACTACTTTAAATTGTTTGACTTTTGCTATTAAAACTGAGTTCGAATTCATACCACAAACTTGCAGGCATACTAGTTTTTTAAATTCCCAGGGGTGATTTTCTTTCTCTCTACTCACTGCCAAGGTTAAATTGTGCAAGATACCTTGAGTGTCATTTCTGCATGAAGAGTTTAATTACCAGCTACACTTGCAATGAAATTTCACACACCCTTTGGTAGCCCGCTATACTGGGAGTCTCCTATTATATTCCCCATTTGGGGTATTTATCTTTCTTACTGGTACATAAATCAGGGGGACTCTACCAATCAAAAACACATATTGGGTTCGCCAAAAGGTTTGTTTGGGTTTTTCCATCACATCTTATGGAAAAACCTGAACAAACTATTTGGTCAACCCAATACATTTGATGAAATTTACATAAGGTCACAGGGACCTGGGGTTCCAGGTGAGAGATGAAGCAAAGGTTTCATAACTCAAAATGTCAAGCTCATCCTAAAAGACCTTTAACTGAATCAAATACATCAGCAGACTTGATACATTATTCACAGTAATGTTTTCCAGAGACAAACCCACAGGGATTACCATGTAAACCTGAGTCTCCAAAATAAATTATAAGACTCACATGAATTTCAAACTTCCAGCCACTCACTGCCTCATCCATAAGGATTTTAGTGAAAGATATTGTTAGCCCATCTCGGAAAAAACGTTGGCATGCTTCACTTTTAACATCGAGACCTAAGAAAAGGTGAAAAAATTAAACCTGACACAAAGTAAAAAGTTCTCTGGCCAATTACATCATTAAACTGTTATGAACTATTATAGTTTCCAACTAAAAAATAGTACTGTAGCTTTTGAAACAAGACAGGGCGTTATCAAAAGAGGTTAAATGGTAACTTATTTACACTGAAAACATGTAACTCAGAAAAATGAAATACTATACTCAATAAACTTTAGTAACACTGAGTTGTATAAAATTACATCAAATTAATGAATGCGATGAAAATGCTCTGAAATTAGACTTTTAAACTAGACTTTAAAACAAAGACAATTACTGAGTAGATAGGGGATACAAACCATTTCTTTTTACTCAGTGAAAATAACAGTTCACAACTTTTAAACAGTGACTTAAAAACTTCATTTTCCTGTAAATAATTTATTATCAAATTTAAAAGATGAAGGGCTTCCCTGGTGGCGCAGTGGTTAGAAATCCACCTGTCAATGCAGGGGACATGGGTTCGAGCCCTGGTCCAGGAAGATCCCACATGCCACGGAGCAACTAAGCCCGTGCACCGCAACTACTGAGCCTGCGCTCTAGAGCCCCGAGCCACCAGTACTGAGCCCGCGTGCCACAACTACTGAAGCCCACGCGCCTAGAGCCCATGCTCCGCAACAAGAGAAGCTGCCACAATGAGAAGCCCGTGCACCACAAAGAAAGGAACCCCCACTCGCTGCAACTAGAGAGGCCCACGCACAACAACGAAGACCCAACGCAGCCAAAAATAAATAAGTAAACAAATTTATTTGAAAAAAAATTTTAAAGATGAATCCTGTCTTTCTAATTAGTTCTCTCACTTCTTGGCATCTAAGCATTTTCTTTTCACTTTTGTGTGATTTAATAGAACAGACACATGTGCCTTCATCCAAAAAGATGACTTGTGACTCGTCATAACTCAGAAACATTAAATTAGTACAATAAAGTATACTGTGCTTTCGATCATATACTTATTGGTATGTCAGCTAAACCCAGGATCTTCCATAAAAATGTAAACTTTACTTCATACAGTAACCATGACCCCAGAAAAAAGTGGAGAAAAGCCCCTGAAAATGATATACATCCACAGAATGGCAATGCTATTAAACTAAGTAGCATTTTCAGTTTTTGTTCATCGTATATTGTCAGGACCTAAAACATGTCTAGTACATGAACCCTTCAATAAATAAATAAATACAACCCAAACTAACCACAATAAACTTTTTTTGAGTGTTGAGAAACATTTTTTATCTGGTAAGATATTTTCATAGGACACTAGATTATGTCTGTTAGATTTTTTTTAAAAAATCATGAAACATTCTTTAAATGTTAGGTCTCTCTAAGTTAAATAAAATTATTACCCTTGCCATGGAATCAGATTTCCCAAGGTATCACAGATGGTAAAATTTGCCTAATGACATTACACTCAGTAAATACACCTGTGGATAGCCCATTTCAACTCCTCACTGGATGACCCAGAAAATATAATGCTACTGCCCTTTGTTTTAGCCTTTAAGGCCTTAATTAAGTACAATATACAACAAAAATTAGTCATCTGCTACAAGAATTCAGGTGCACCTATTAGTAGAAGAAAGTCGTTGAAAAATTATAAGTTGCAATATAAAACTTTTACATCTGGTAACAGATTTTGTTAATTGCTTTAAAACACACACACAGACACACACACACATGACCCTTCTTTCCCAAGACTTTTTTAAATTATTTATTTATTTATTTAATTTATTTTTTGGCTGTGTTGGGTCTTCGTTTCTGTGCGAGGGCTCTTTCTCTAGTTGCAGCAAGCGGGGGCCACTCTTCATCGCGGTGCATGGGCCTCTCACTATCGTGGCCTCTCTTGTTGTGGAGCACAGCCTCCAGATGCGCAGGCTCAATAGTTGTGGCTCACAGGCCCAGCTGCTCCACGGTATGTGGGATCTTCCCAGACCAGGGCTCAAACCCGTGTCCCCTGCATTGGCAGGCGGATTCTCAACCACTGCACCACTAGGGAAGCCCCCAAGACTTTTTATCTTTCTCAGAAAAAACCTTTCTGTGTTTAAAAAAATGTCAAACATACTATCTTGACAGCTTATTACAAAGACAATAACAGATGGGGCTTCCATTAGCAAGTCATTTGATTCACTGGCTTTTTAGGAAGTGATTCAAATGGCCGAGTAAAATATTTTTTACTGAACTATTTTGCAAATTAACGTATTTCTCACATATAAATGGTTTAGGTACAAAAAAAAAAGTCTACAAAAATATCTGAAGTCATATGACCACACAGTGTTTTTAAATTGTAAAATATGCTATAATGTGTACTCTTTCACATAACAGATTTTTTAAATCTATTACATTCTAAAAAATATTTTTGACTTTTAAGAAACAACTTCTGTGAAAATATAAAACAACAGATCTTGTCCTTAGAAACATGAATAATCATATAAAATTCTGCATTAAATTTTAAAGGACTCAGAGGTCCTTAAAGGCTGTCTTACGGTTTCTATGAACGTTCTGCTCTAAGTTTAATATACATAAGCCCTACTAGAAAGTTTAGCGATATAGTGTAGTCTAGGATTTTATAATTGAAAAAAACAAAGCCTTCAAGAACAACGTGGGGCCTTCCCTGGTGGCACAGTGGTTGAGAATCTGCCTGCCAATGCAGGGGACATGGGTTCGAGCCCTGGTCTGGGAAGATCCCACATGCTGCGGAGCAACTAAGCCCAAGCACCACAACTACTGAGCCTGCACTCTAGAGCCCGTGAGTCACCAACTACTGAAGCCCACACACCTAGAGCCCGTGCTCAGCACCAAGAGAAGCCACCACAATGAGAAGCCCGCGCACTGCAACGAAGAGTAGCCCCCTCTCGCCACAACTAAAGAAAAGCCTACACGCAGCAACAAAGACCTAACACAGCCAAAAATAAATAAATAAATTTTTTTTAAATGTGAAAAAATATATAATAGCATACATAATGAAAAGTACAGTAAAATATAAACTCACCTTTTTTACTAAGATCAATAGCAGCTTCTAAAAGCACTTCTAATTCCCCTTTCGGCAAAACTGGAACCACCCATCGAGGCCTAAAAATTAACATAGAGTTTTAAAATGCTGCATTGTTTGAGCACAAACGAAATACCATAAATAACTTACCTACTGTAACTGCTTTTACCATGAAAAAGTGAAAAAACCCTGACTGTATTATGTATTCATCATAAAATTTAAAAAAGAGATTGGCAAATTATTTGCTTAGTGCTACTGTATTTACACACACAATTTTTTAAAGCAGTAAAACTACAAACATAGCATTAAGGGAGAATTCATTTAATAACTTTCACAGACCACTAAAACTAAAAATAATTATTAATTAAGTGTATACCAGTTGTTAAGGTTAGTAGGAAAAGTGTTCTTTTGAGGTTCAGGTTTATTAGTGAGAAAAAACAAGTATGACAACCGTTTTCTTTTGTCTTCTTCACAACAGACAAAAGAAATGAGAAGACAAATGGCTGGTTTCTCCTCAATTCACCTTCACAGGATGATCTATCAACCTCTCCTGAAGATTATGGGACTCATATGGTCTCCAAGCTTTTATACAATAAGTATACTTCAACATCAAAGCAATGATACAGATACCACCACACCCAATTAGTATTTTCCCCAATATTAAAAAAGCTCAGTCATTTAGGAATATATCCACTACTAACCCACTACTTCCCCTAAAGAACTTACTTCCATCTATCCCTTAAACAATTCCTGAAATATAGCAAAATTCCCAAAAATTCTTATTTTGATAAAGATTTCTTATTACAAATCATCGGTTAGACATAAATTGATACTACCTTTTTGGGTTATTTTTAGTTACAGAAAAGCATCTTTTTTAGTTCCCTGCCACTAAGGATTTACTATAACTCAGTCCTCTGGTTCTAATTAGAAGTACAGTCTAGTAATAACAACAAGCATCAGACAAAGTAAACAATAATACAATCTCTTACAGTAATGTGCTATACAGTAGGACCTTGTTGTTGATCCATAAAAAACTGGAAGTAATAAACTAGAAAAGCACTACTTTATCAGCACTGCAACTGGTAATAATGAGAAAAAGTGGACTCCTACAGAAAATGGACATCCTAGAAATAACAAAAGTCACTGAGCAACTCTAGCAGTCAGTATACCATGGAGAAATGAACTTCATAAACACTCAAAAGGAAATCTCCACATATAGTTCTAGGCAAGAAACATACCAAGTAAGATCACATATCATATTTTAACAACTTTATCCTTATCATCGTTTTTCAATTTTAAAAACTCCGTACAAATGCCTGCATTAGGAACAATGAGTTATAAAGTATTTGGTAATGACTAAAATGTGAAGGTTATTAAGAAGACAGTAAGGGACTTCCCTGGTCATGCAATGGTTAAGAATCCACCTGCCAATGCAGGGGACATGGGTTCAATCCCTGGTCCGGGAAGATCCCACATGGCGCGGAGCAGCTAAGCCCGTGAACCACAACTACTGAGCCTGCACTCTACAGCCCGCGAGCCACAACTACTGAAGCCCACACGCCTAGAGTCCATGCTCCACAACAAGAAAAGCCACCGCAATGAGAAGCCCTCGCACTGCACACAACAAAGAGTAGCCCCCGCTCGCTGCAACTAGAGAGAGCTCACATGCAGCAACGAAGACCTAATGCACCCATAAATAGATAAATTTATATATATATATAAAAAAAGACAGTAAGATGACCGTAACGTTGAAGTCCACTTTTTCTCATTTACTACCAGTTGCAATGCTGATAGTTTTTTTTAGTTTATTGCCTCCATTACCAAAAAAAAAATTAAAACTAACCCTAAGGTTAGAAGAGGGAAGAACTGGGAGTTGGGGATTAGCAGATGTAAACCATAATACACAGGACGGCCAAACAACAAGGTCCTACTGTATAGCACAGGGAACTATATTTAATATCCAGTGACAGGGACTTCCTTGGTGGCGCAGTGGTTAGGAATCCACCTGCCAATGCAGGGGACATGGGTTTGATCCCTGGTCCAGGAAGATCCCACATGCCGCAGAGCAACTAAGCCCGTGCACCACAACTACTGAGCCTGTGCTCTAGAGCCCACAAGCCACAACTTACTGAGCCCATGTTCCACAACTACTGAAGCCCACATGCCTAGAGCCCGTGCTCCACAACAAGAGAAGCCACTGCAATGAGAAGCCTGTGCAGCGCAACGAATAGTAGCCTCCACTCAATGCAACTAGAGAAAGCCGTGTGCAGCAACGAAGACCCAACGCAACCTAATTAATTAACTAATTTTTTAAAAAAATCCAGTGACAAACCACAATGGAAAAGGAGATAACGAAGAATATATGTGTATAACTGAGTCACTCTGATGTACAGAAGACATTAACACAACATTGTAAATCAGCGCAACGAATAATAGCCTCCACTCAATGCAACTAGAGAAAGCCGTGTGCAGCAATGAAGACCCAACGCAACCAAATTAATTAATTAATTAATTAATTAAAAAATCCAGTGACAAACCACAATGGAAAAGGAGATGACAAAGAATATATATGTGTATAACTGAGTCACTTTGATGTACAGAAGACATTAACACAACATTGTAAATCAACTACACTACAATAAAATAAAACAAAAACACCAAACCCAATACAAAACAAAACAAAAAAACACAACCAACCAACAAACCTCGCCCAAAACAACGAACTTACCGGTTGATCATGTCATCCAACTTTGCCAGGTCAGTATGTGGAAACGCAGGTTCCTCATTTTCATCCTGTGGTGGAGCATCACCTTGACCTTGTTCATCTGGAGGAGCTGCTGGGGAATTCTCATTGAAGGAATCAGGTGATGAGGCCTTAAAATTAAATATTACAGATTTAAATTTTTATAACGTGCAATATTTAGCAATTCAGATGCCAACACAGGTTATGTGAAAATATAAATTTTTTATTGTCAATATATATCTGTAAATATTTGACAAAATGGAAAACACAGATATCTTTTCCTGTCAACCTATGAGTATTTTTCCACATAATTAAGAATCTTATAAAAGCTAATTAATAGCTACATTGTACTACATGAATTAACCAGATTAAAATTAGAGAACATCAGTTTTTGTAATGTTTACTGCCAATACAATACAGTTGTACTGAACCTCTGTAATTACAAATCTTTACGCAGAAGTGTGGAAAAGAGTAACTTTTCAGGCTACATTACAGAAATCACCATAACTTCTGGTGACTCTCTTAGAGCAATCTTTCCGGAAAAAGTTAAGTACCATATCCTGAAGACACTTATCACAGTGTCTTGAAGGCAATGTGCACAGGTACAGAGGCCCACGTGGTAAGGAACTGATATCCCCAGCCAATAGTCATCTGAGTGAGCCACTGTGGAAATGAAGTCCCCAAACCCAGTCAAATCTCCAGAAAACTATAATCCAAAGTGACATGCTGACCACAACCATAAAAAAAGATACTGAAGCAGAGCCAGTCAGCTAATCCACTCCCAAATTCTTCACGCGCCAAAACTGTGAGAAAATGGGTGTTGTTTTAAGTTACAAAAAAAAAACCAACTTAGCCATAGGCTACATAAAATATAGATGCTTAAATACAAGTACACAAAAAAGAAGAAAGTAAAAGTATAGGAAGAGACTTCTGGTTTCCAGTCCAATATATAAGGAGCTTGTAAGTTGTCACTCCTTCCTAACAATTAAAAGAGCTAAATAATATTGCTGTACACTTGAAACTACCACAACACTGTAAATTAACTATACTTCAAAAAGAACCAGTAAGGGAATATTTAAAAAATAAAAGAGCTGAATAAAATGAAAATCAACAACTCTTCTCACACAGACCAGTTAATTAAGGTCAAAGGGGAAAACTGCTGCACACAAAATCAAAATAGAGTTAGGGGGACACAAAGAATCAAAAATTACCAGAGCAGAAAACCACAAGCAGAAACCTCCATGGAAACCAGACCAGTAATCCCTCTCTTAGCTGCAGTTTTGCTTTCTGCAGTTTCAGTTACCCACAGTCAACTGCAGTTTAAATCTATGGAATGGAAAATTCAAGAAATAAACAATTCGCAAGTTTTCAAATTATGGGCCCTGAGTAACTTGATGAAATCTCAAGCCATCCTGCTCCTGCCCCACCTGGTCCTGTACTGGACAAGAATATTATCACTTTGGTTATCACCTGGTTATCATATTGTCCTGGTAATGCAGTGCTTGTGTTCTTAAAAGAAACCCTTATTTTACTTAATTATGACCACCAAGCACAAGCATAGTGATTCTGGCAATTCAGAAATGCCAAAGAAAAGCTGTAAAGTATTTAAGGTGAAAAGCTGAAAGTTCTTGAATTAACAAGGGAAGAAAAAAAAATCATATAAGGTTACTAACACCTATGGTAAGAATGAATTTTCTACCTGTGAAACTGTGAAGAAGGAGAAAGAAATTCGTGCTAGGTTTGCTGTTCCACCTCTAACTGCAAAAGTTATAGCCACAGTGCATGATAAATGCTTAGTTTAGATGGAAAAGGCATTACACTTGTACAAGGTGTTTTGAGACCACATTCACATGATTTTTATTATAGTATGTTATTACTGCAACTGTTTTATTTTATTTTATTTATTTATTTATTTTAGGCAGCCGTGTGGCATGAGGGATCTTAGTTCTCCAACCAGGGATCTAACTCGTGCCCCCTGTACTGGAAGCTCAGAGTCTTAACCACTGGACAGCCAGGGAAGTCCCCAACAATTGTTGTATCTTAATATTAATAAAATAAAATTGTACACCTCTTACTGTGCCTAATTTACAAATTAAACTTTATCGTAGGTTATCAATGGTTAGGAAAAAGCATACTATATACAGGGTTCGCTGCTACCTGAAATTTCAAGCATCCACTGTGGGTCTCGGAATGTATTCCTTGGGGATAAGATGCAGGCGGAGGATACTATTGCATTGGGATAAGAAAACCTAAACTGTAATTCATTAACTGCTGGAAGCGGAGTATGGAAAGTCTGAGAGTTAAAACTCCAGGGGGGGGTCTAAACTTAAGGGAACCCCCACACTTTTCTGAGTTTTACTTCCAGAAGTTCTATGAAGTTCTCACAGTGAAGATCAGAGAAAAATTCCCTTGTGTTTTGAGGAGGAGGTGCAAAGTAGCCATTCTGAAATATGCCCCCAAGCATTCTGTTCTTAAAAGCGCCTATCCTCAGGAAAAACTTTTACCAGAGCCTAATCGCCTAGGTTTTTTTTTTTTTTTTTTTTTTTAAATTTATTTTTGGCTGTGTTGGGTCTTCGTTTCTGTGCCAGGGCTTTCTCTAGTTGCAGCGAGCGGGGGCCACTTCATCGCGGTGCGCGGACCTCTCACTGTTGCGGCCTCTCTTGTTGCGGAGCACAGGCTCCAGATGCGCAGGCTCAGTAATTGTGGCTCACGGGCCCAGTTGCTCTGCGGCACGTGGGATCTTCCCAGACCAGGGCTCGAACCCGTGTGTCCTGTATTGGCAGACAGATTCTCAACCACTGCGCCACCAGGGAAGCCCTCGCCTAAGTTTTTATCAGAACCTAACCAACCTGAAATAAGGAAAAACAGCAAATTCTAGCCTGCTATATAGCCTTCCATGAGGGAGAAAGAGAAATACCCAATACTAGCCCTCTCAAGTAATTCTGTCCCTCCTTACTACCATCCAATATAGTATGTACAGGTTTCAACAAAAAATTACAAGGCATACTAAAAGATAATCAACATAGCTTGAAAAGACGAAGCAAGCATCAGACTCAAATACAGGAGGGATGATGGAATTATCATATCAAAACTTTAACTACAGCTAATGTGCCAAGGACACTAATGGAAAATGTAAACATTAAAGAAGATATGGGTAATGTAAGCAGAGAGATGAGATTCTAATAAAGAACCAGAAGGAAATGCTAGTGATCAAAAACAGTGTAACAATAATTTAGAATGCCTGTGATCGGCTCGTTAGTAGACTAGACACAGCTGAGGAAAGAATCTCTGAGGTTAAACATATGTCCAGAGAAACTTCCAACACTGGAAAGCAAAGAGAAAAAAGATAAGAAAAAAGAGGAAAAAAGGAGGGAGAGGGAGAGAAGGAGAGGGAAGGAGGGATGCAGAACTGAAGGACTACTACAAAAGGTGTAACATATGCATACTTGGAATTCCAGAATGCATAAAGAGAGGGGGAAAAAAAGAAATATTTGAAACAATAATGACTGAGAATTTTCCCCAAATTAATGTCTTACACCAAAGCACAGGTTCAAAAAGCTCAGAGAAAAACAAGCAGGATAAATGTTTGAAAAAGAAAGAAAGACACCTAGGTATATTATATTCAAACTGCAAAAAGTAAAGAAAAATCTTGAAAGAAGTCATTAGTTGGGGGGCTGGGGACTCTTTCCTATAAAGGAGCAAGGATAAAAGTTACAGCAGGCTGGGACTTCGCTGGTGGTCCAGTGGTTAAGACTTCACCTTCCAATGCAGGGGGCGCAAGTTCAATCCCTCGTCAGGGAGCTAAGCTCCCACATGCCTCCAAAAAACCAAACCATAAAACAGAACCAATATTGTAACAAATTCAATACAGACTTTAAAAATGGTCCATATCAAAAAAATCGTTAAAAAAAAATTTATAGCAGACTTTTCCTCAGAAGCCATGAAGAAAAAATCACTCCACAATATTTCAAGAGTTAAGGGGGTAAGAGGGGGAGGGATAAATTGGGAGATTGGAATTGACTTATACACAATACTATATAAAATAGGTAACTAATAAGGAACTACTGTATAGCATAGGGAATTCTACTCAATACTCTGTAATGACCTATACAGAAAGGAATCTATAAAAGAGTGTATACATGGATATTTATAACTGATTCACTTTGTTGTACAGCAGAAACTAACACAACATTGTAAATCAACTATACTCCAATAAAAATTAAAAAACAAAGAGTTCAGAGAAAACAACAACCCATCTAGAATTCTCTGTGCTGGAAACTAACACACTTCAAAGTGAAGGAGGAATCTTTAAGACAAAAATTAAGGGGATTTATAGTCAGTAGTTCTGCCTTGCATAAAATTTTAGGTTTTTCAGAGAGAAAAAAAGTGATATGGGTCAGAAACTCAGTTCTACATAAAGAAAGGAAAAGCATTAGAAAAGGAGTAAGTGAAGATAAAATAAATACTTTTGTTATCTTAGTTCTTACTTGAACTCATAATGTGTCCAAAATAATGTAAGCAACAATATATTTAAGGATAACAGATTCTGGGTAAATGAAATAATGGCAGTGATATAAAGAACAAGAGGAAGGAGTTATGAATAATTTATTATAAGGAACTTAAACTACCCATATAACTGTATAGTGTTATTTGAAAGTGAATATACAGATTAGTTAGAAATGTATATTGCAAACACTAAGGCAACCACTATAAAGGAAAAAAATTATGACTGATATGCTAAAAAAGGAGAGAAATGAGAATCATAAAATGCTCAATTAAAACCACAAAAGGTGGAAGGAAAGTGTCACACAAAACTAGGAACAAAGGACAAGAGCAATGAATAGAAAATAGTAACAAATATGGAAGGTATTAATCCAATTATTTCAATAATCACTTTAAACATCAGTGGTCTAAATACACTAATTAAAAGACAAAGATTGAGTGGATCAAAAAGCAAAATTCAACTTTATGTTGCATTTGCTGAAAACTGTGCCTAAAAGTTTACATACCTAAAGACAAATATAAAGTTCAAGGAATGAAGAAACATATAGAAACAGACCCATACCAACAGTCAACTGATCTTTGACAAAGGAACAAAGACAATAACAATGGTGGAAAAAAAGCCTTACAATAAATAATGTTGTAACAACTGGACACCCACATGTAAAATAATGAATTCAGAAACAAGACCATACACCCTTCACGATGAAAACTCAAAGTGGATCAGAGACCTAAAAGTAAAACACAATACTGTAATCCTCCCAGAAGATAACATAACAGAAAATCTAAATGACCTTGGGTTTGGTGCTAACTTCAGATATAAGATGAAAGGCAACAAAGAGCTGACAAACTGAACTTCACTAAAATTAATGAGTTTTGCCCCATGAAAGAGACTGTCAAGAGAATGAGAAGACAAGTTACAAAGAAGACAAGGACAAAGACTGGGAGAAAACATTTGCAAAATAAAGGACTGTTATACATAATATACAAAGAACTCTTAAAATTCAACAACAAGAAAAAAACCTGACTGAAAAATAGGCAGAAGACCTGAAGATACACCTCACCAAAAAGGACTAACAAATAACAAATAACCATATGAAAAGATGTTCAACATCATATGTCATTAGGGAACTACAAATTAAAACAACCAGATACCAAAACATACATATTTGAATGGCCAAAATTCAAAACCGTGACAAAACCAAATGCTAGTACAGCCACTTTGCAAAACAGTTTGGCAGTTTTTTTCTAAAACTAAACATATACAATCCAGCAACTGCAGTCCTTGGTTTATTCAAATGAGTTGAAAATATATGTCCACACAAAAACCCACACATGAATGGATGTCTATAGCAACTTTATTCACAACTGCCAAAACTTGGAAGCAATCAAGATGTCCTTCAGTAGGTGAACAGATAAACCGTGGTACATCCAGACAACAGAATGTTTTTCAGTGATTAAAAAAAAAAAAAAGCTACTAAGCCATGAAAAAACAAAGAACTTTAAATGCATATTAGTAAGTAAAAGAAGCCAATCTGAAAAGATTACACACAGTATGATTCCACCTGTATGGCATTCTGTAAATGGCAAAACTATAGAGGCAAGTCAAAGACCAAGTAGTCACCAGGGGTTCACAGAAGGGAGGGATGAAGAGGCGGCAAAGATTTTAGTCCAGTGAAACTATTCTATAATATGACATCTTTGTCAAAACAGAAAATATAGAAAACAGCAAGTGAACCATAATGTAAACTATGAAGTTTGAGTGATAATGATCTGTCAATATAGATTCACTGATTTTAACAAAGACGGCTGTGGTGGAGGGGTGGGAGGGTAGTGTAGGCAGGTAGTGTAGGCAAGTAAGAACTCTGTACTTTCTGCTCAAGTCTGCTCTGAACCTAAAAGCCCACTAAAAACAAGTAAAAAGTACAAAAGAGAACAATTTAAAACAGTAGTACTCAGGGGAATTAACGAAAGACAACAATAAAAATAACAAATGGTGTTTAAAAAAAAAGGATAAGATATCCTTCATGACAATAACCTTCCACCCTCCCTGAAAAGTGGTGCACCTATACTAATATGTGAGAGTTAGGTTTTGAGGTAGGAAGAATTACTGGAGATTAAAGAGATCTCTAGGACTTCCCTGTTGGTGCAGTGGTTAAGAATTCGTCTGCCAATGCAGGGGACATGGGTTCAAGCCCTGGCCTGGGAAGATCACACATGCCCATGCGCCACAACTACTGAGCCTGAGCTCTAGAGCCCACACCACAACTACTGAGCCCACGTGCCACAACTATTGAGTCTGCACTCTACAGCTCACGAGCCCGCACACCTAGATCCTGTGCTCCTTAACAAGAGAAGCCACCACAATGAGAAGCCCGTGAACCACAACAAAGACCCTATGCAGCCAAAAATAAAGTATATAAATAAATAAATTTATAATATTAAATAAAGAGATCTCTACACACATAAGAGGTGTGCACGTAAAGATTAATGAGTCAAACACCCCCCCCCCGCAAAATCACTATTTTCAATGTGAATGCATCTTATTGGTTTCAAATGTGTCTAGCTAAAATTAATATACCATATAAAAGTGGAATGTGCAAGCCCACAATCCCAGGTGGAGATCAAAAGAGTTCTCAACTAGTAATAAAATCAGTAGATTTAAAACAAAATAAAACAAGGTTATATAGAACATATGAAATGAATACTGAGAAAACTGGAAACAACTGACATGCATAATGAATGCTACAGCATAATATATAGTATTTTTGCCAAGTAGAAGTGAAACTGACCCTATGTTGAGCAACATACCAACCCTCAATAAGTTCCTAAGTGCGGCATCACTGAGAATAGATTCTCTAATCACAGAGGAATTAAGCTACAAACCAATGACAAAAAGTTAACCAGAAAATCTCTAACTGCTTGAAAATGAAGCATAGTGTTTATAAAGAATCCTTATAGAGAAAGATTACCACGCAAATTTTAAAATGTTAACTGAGTAAGAGTAAACATAAACACATACCAAAAGTTATGGGATATGGTTTAGCAAAAATTTATAGTATAAAATGCATGTTTTAAGAAAAGCTGAACAATCAATTATCTAAAGTTCGTTATCAGGAAACTAGAAAATTAACAACAAATTAAACCCCAGGAAAGCAAAAGGAATGATCTAACGAACACGAATAAGTAATATATAAATGGGAGGAGAAAAATAAAAGGCAATACCTTTGCAAAACTCTATTTTGTGAAGTTTAATGAAACTGATTAATCCCCTAACACATAATAAATACAAATGACCTATCTAAAAATCAAAAAATTAATATTAAGCTTTTAATAAATTTATTTTATACAAATTCTTCCAGAGAAAAGGAAAAAAATTATTTCCGTGTAGGTCAGCACAAAACTTCAATACTAAAATCTATGTCAAACTCTTTACTTACATTATTTCATTTATCTTTTTAAAGACGTGGAATTTTTAATCTAAAGATATGGAACATCTGAAGATTAGATATATTACTCAACCAGATGCATAAGGTAAGTGTGGGTACAAAGATGAGATGTGAACAAAAACAGCTGACTTGAATCTATGCTGATAACTAAAGGATACAATGACTGATTTAACTCTTTTGCCCTCACGCTCACAGGGCCTTACATATAAAATAAAGTAGAGGTACATTCTCAAGCATATGTACAGTATGTTTCCTTTTACTACTAAGAACCTCAGTGACTTTTTTAAAGTGTAACTTAAAATGACAATAGCTTTTATGATTACTTTACAAATTATTTAGGACATCTGGCCACCATTTACTAATCCATAGCACCCAAGACAACACAGCCTTCATTTCCTACCTGATTCTGGAAGGGGGGCTGAGATTGTCCATCAGGATCCTGGCCCTGGCTGTCATTCCCTCCTACTGGAGAGCCACGAGTAGTGGCTGTCATACTCGACACAGAACAGATTTTTGCTATTTTGTCTGTTTATTTAGTCGTCGTAAGAGAAGAATTTATAGTCCACTTATAGAAGCTGAAGTACCAGCATATGTCAGCCTTAAATATCTCCAATTCAAGGACAGACCATCTTGCAGAGACCATTTCATCACCTAAAAGTAGAAGGGAACAAAAGGTATACTTGTTTCAAATATTAAAAAAATAAATAATGAATCGTTCCAATTTTAATGTGTATGGTAACATCACCAGAGCCTTTACAGTCAATAAGAGATGGCTATAAAAATGAAACAGAAATGAAAAGGTAAAATTTTTATAAATATTGTTACTCAATAAATTTACATTGTTGTACCAGTAGTTATAACAAGAAAACATAGAAGTCTTAATATTGGATACAACATTCCAGAAAAAATACAAAGCTCTTAGTTATTTTTTACTTACAAAAGAATCTATAAAATGCCCATAAAATACTGAGAAAATAAAGATAAAGGTGTAGACTGCTCTTAAATAAATAAAATGAAAAGCCAAATTAAGATAAAACATGATTTCATACAGGTAGGATTAGAGAGAGAAAGTAGATCAAGAAAACATCTGAAGTAGCCATACAGATTACATAAATACATATACACACACATATCTCCACATGGTCACTTGAAGATCACAGAGTCTTTCACTTTTGATTTCCCAGATTTAAACATTCTCATTCAAAAACTTTATATGAAGTAGACAATTTTTAAAACTTAAAGAAATTCTCTATCATCTTTCGTTGAGTTCTGTTGCTAACAAAAGCTATATAATTTTTTCTTACAACTCAAAAATATCAGCCACCCATTCAATTCTAACGTTCTTTCTTTTGTCCTTTTACCTGGGCTACTGATCCCACTGTGTATGTTCCGTGTGTAAAAGGGCTTTGCTCTTAACTTTGGCTTCTCCATTTCTTTCTGGATCCATTTTTCTTGGCCAAAAATATGCTTAAAACTCCTCTACCGGAAGTCACTAATACCTGTCCTTCTTCAGAAATTTCTTGAAAAAATGTCTGTCATTCCTCTTTCTCATCATCTGGTTTGTGCTCAAAATTGCTTTTAAGGAGATGGTCTTAAGGGAGTTCCATGGCTGACTCTGAAAATAAGGCAGTTCTAAACCTGTGATGAAAGCTTTATGTGTATGGGTGTTTTGCGGAGGACGAGAGATGACACTTGGTCCAGGAGCAAGACTCAACTAAGACTTTCATAACTCTGAATGTTACACAGATTTTGTGATATTCGTTCTATGAATTAGGAACCTGAGGCTCTAAGAAATTAAGTGATTTAACAAAGCACAGGTAAGAAAGTACAAAAGCCTAGATTAATCCCATCTCTCTCTAAAACACTGCTTCCTGGGGTGGGAGGTGAGGGGGTCCTACTTAAATTTTTCTTCACACACTTTTCCCTCGCATAGTATTCTCTTTGGCATTTGAGGTTATTTGAACTAAAATATCTTAAAACTGTATTCGTCTGTCATTTTATGTCTGCCCTTATCCCTCTATCTAGAGATACATGTTAAGTAATTTAGCAAGGGTAATAATAAGTCATTCTCAAAAAACAGGATATTATTAGGGTAAATGGAAACAAAGTGACGAAGCAATCTCCCTTCCCTCAAATAAAATACCTTTCTCCAAGATCACAGACCCATTACTTCTCGCAAAGCCTCTGTTTTGTCTAGGGAGAAACTCTGCACTACAAGATACAATATCCTGAGACACAACTGAGCAATTGAGTAATTATTCAAATCATTTGAAATGTAATTCAAAACAGCAACGTTAGATATTTCCTTTAAATCACAACAGCATTTTTGTCATATTCAAACTCTAGTAGTTCAACATATTCTAGGATTAGGAAACCCTTCTCTAGATAAAAATTAGTACTAGGAGAGTGATGTCAGCAAAATAGCAGAATACGAAGCTCCAGGCCCTAGTTCTCCCTCAAACACAAGTTAACAGCAGTATGTGGATCAAAATACAATTGTAAGACAGCCAGACACTGGTTAATATGCGGCTTCCGGTCCCAGGTGAGCGCATAAACAACAGAAACGACAACTGTGAGGAGGATAAGAGTTCTTGAAGTTTGCCTCACACTGGGTCATTCCCCAACCCAATGTAGCTCAAAGCAAAAGAGAAAATAATACCCAATTCCTTGCTCCAACTGACTCCTCTCTCAGAACAGAAGGAATAAAGTGGAACTTAGGTCCAGAGTTCTGGCTTTCCTAGGGATTTCCGAATGGCCTGACAGTGGCATAGTGTCGGAGGCCACTGAAAACAGGTGAGTTCCACAGCATGTTATAGCAGAACTCTGCAATTCAACAAGCAAGACAGGAGGAGCAAAAGATTAGTTAAACTGAAACCAAAAACTCTTAATGAGAAACACAGGAAATGAACATGGCGAAAAGCACCCACATATAGTTGGAGAAAAGCACACAAAGCCAAAGACATGAAGGTCCAGGAAGGTCTGAGAGTCTGCCTGCCAACGGAGGCGACACGGGTTCGAGCCCTGGTCTGGGAAGATACCACATGCTGCGGAGCAACTGGGCCCGTGAGCCACAACTACTGAGCCTGTGCATCTGGAGCCTGTGCTCCGCAACAAGAGAGGCCGCGATGGTGGGAGGCCCATGCACCGCGATGAAGAGTGGCCCCCGCTTGCCACAACTAGAGAAAGCCCTCGCACAGAAACGAAGACCCAACACAGCCATAAATAAATAAATAAATAAACAAAGGAGTTCCTTTAAAAACACACACACACACAAAAACCAAACAAACAAAAAAATGGTCCACATCCCAAAAAAACCTTAAAAAAAAAAAAAAAGACTGGAACCAGCAGCTATTTTCTCCAATGCCCAAAATCTGAACAACAACAAAATTACAGAACATATGAAAACATTAGGGATTAGGGAAATCTGACCGAATCAAAAAAAGAAGTCCAAAACACCAACCCCGCAGAAGAATTTTTTTAAACCGTCTTAAAAATGCAGAACGACATGAAAGAGAACACGGACATATAACTAAACAAAACCAAAAAATGATACAGAAACTAAATGAGAATTTCAACAAAGAACTCCAAGAAGTACACAACTAGACAGCCATGCCAAGACACCTAATAAGCTGTTAGAAGTCAGACTAAAAGAGAATCTCAAAAAGAGCAAGAGAAAAATAACTTGTCACATACGAGAACCTATATATGATTATCAGAAATTTCTCTAGCAGAAACCTGCAGGCTAGGAGAGTGATATGTTCAAAATGCTGAAGGAATTTCATCAAATGTTTTCCTGCAGCAATTGAGATTATTATGTATTCTTTTCCCTTATTCTGTTAATCTGATTATATTTATTGATTTTCATATACTGAACCGTACTATACTCCAGGAATAACTCTCACTTATTCACTGTGTATTATCATTTTAATATGCTGCTGAATTCAGTTTGTTAGTATGTTGTTGATGATTTTGTATCATGGTTTACAAGAGATACTTGTCTGTAGGTTTCTTATAGTGTCTTTCTCTGGCTGAAGTACCAGGGTAATGCTGGACTCAAATGAGGAGTGTTCCCTCCTCCTCAACTTTTAAAAAATTTTTAGAATGATTGCTATGAAGATATTATTTGAATGTTTGACAGAATTCATAAGTGACATCATCAGGTCCAGTGCTTTTCTTCGTTTTAAGATTTCTGATTACTGATGCATTCTCCTTGCTACTTTTATGTCTATTCATAAGTTACTTCTGGTAGGGTTAATGTTTCTAGGTATTTATCTACCTCTTCTACTTTACTTAACTTGGTGATGTATAATACTTCATACTATTTTCTTAGAATTTGACATATTTTGCCACCAGGTGTCGTATCTCCAGTTTCATTTGATTTCAGCAATTTGAATCTTCTCTTTTTTTAAAAAATTTAAAAATTTTTTAAAAATTTGTCAGTTTTATTGATCTTTTCAAAGAGCAGTCTGGTTTCAGTTATTTCTCTATTTCTTCTCTATTCTGTCTTTTATCTCAGTGCTAATCTTTATTATTTACTTCCTCTTGCTAATTGTGGGATGAGCATGTTCTTCTTCTAGTACCTTAACTTGTCAAGTTAGGTTGTTGATATAAGATCCTTTTCTTTTTTAATGTGTTTTAGAAACAAGGGAATTAGAGCTCAATGTCCCTGATGAATACTGATGCAAAAATCCTCACCAACATACTGTACTACCAAATTGAATTCAACAGCATGACCAAGTAGGATTTTCAAATCAATCAATGTAATATACCACATTAACAGAATAAAGGAAAAATACTAATGATCATCTCAACTGATGGAGAAAAAGGATTAGACAAAACTGAACACCCTGTTATGATAAAAAATAAAAAAGCAAGAGAAAGAAACTCAACATGAAAAGCCATATATGAAAAACCCACAACAAACATCATACTCAATACTGAAAGCTTTTCCTCTAAGATCTGGAATAAAGTAAGGCTGACCACTTCCACCACTTCTATTTAATACAGAACTGTAACTCTGGGTCAGAGCATTTAGGTAAGAAAATTAATTAATTAATTTAAAAAGGCATCCCAATCAAAAACCGAAGATAAATTATGTCTGTTGGAGATGATATAATCTTATACGTAGAAAACGCTAAAGCTTCCATAACATAAAGTAAAAAGTGTTAGAACTAATTAACAACTTCACTATAGCTGCAAGATACAAAATCAACACCTTAAAAATCAGTTCACTAACAATGAACAACCCAAAAAGGAAATTAAGAAAACTTAAGAATAAAATTAACCAAGGAGGAAAGATTTCACGTACCCTGAAAAACTACAACATTTCTGAAAGAAATTGAAGACATAAATAAATGGAAAGATATCTCATATCACAGACTGGAAGACTTATTAAGATGTCAATCTACAGAAGCAATGCAATCCCTATCAATATCCTAACAGAGTTTTTTGAAGATAAAGAAAACTCCATCCTAACATTCATATGTAATGTCAAGCCAACTCCTAAATAGTTAAAACAATCTTGAAAAAGAACAAAGTTGGAGGTGTCAAACCCCCTGATTCAAGACAAACTACAAACCTACAGTAATCAAAGTAGTATAGTTCTGACATAAAGACACACATGTAGACTAAAGCAATAGAAGAGAAAGCTCAGAAATAATCCTCAATCATATATGCTCAAATGATCTTCAACAAGAATACTAAGAACATTCAATGTGAAAAGAATAATCTTTTCAACATATGTTGCTGGGAAACCTGAATATCCACTAAATATTTACACATAAAAAAGAATGTAATATATCCAGATGTAAAATACCACACACAAAAATTAACTCAGTAAGGATTAAATACCTAAAACCCCAAACTATAAAACTCCTAGAGCAAAACACAGGAGAAAATATTCATGACATTAAATGTGGCAAAATTTTCTTGACAAAAACACCAAAAGCATAGGCAACAAAGTAACAATAGATAAACTGATCTCAAACTCAAAAAATTCTGTATATCAAGGGACACAATCAACAATGTGAAAGGCAGAATTGAACAAATCAACCTGTAGTACTGAACAAAAAATGTAAAAACCATATGTGATGGGGGGGCAATACCCAGAATATTCAAGAATTCTTATAACTCAACAATAACAAAATCAAATAACCTGATTAAAAAATGGGCAGAGGACTCAAACATTCTCCAAAGATGATGTACAAATGAGTAGTGAGCATATGAAAAGATACTCAGCATCACTAATCATTAAAGAAACATAAATCAAACCTCAATGAGATACTGGCCCACACCCATTAGAATGGCTACCATCAAAAAATCAGAAAACAAACAAAAAAGAATAAGGGTTAATGAGGATGTAGAGAAACTGGAACTCTTGTACACTGCTGCTGGGAATGTAAAATGGTGCAACCATCATGGGAAATAAACATGGCAGTATCTCAAAAAATAAAAAAATAGAATTACCATATGACCCAGCAATCTCACTTTTGTGTGTATATGCAGAAGAACTGAAGGCAGAGTCTCATACAGGTATTTCCAAAATTGTGTTCACTGCATCATTACTCCTGATCACCAAGAGGTGTAACCAATTACCAAATTACCCACTGACAGATGAATGGATTAATAAAATATGGTATTCACACACGGTGGAATACCATTCAGCCTTAGAAAAAGTAAATTCTGACCCACGTGACAACATGGATAAACCTTGAGGACATTATGTTAATGAAATAAGCCAGTCACAAAAGGACAAATAACTTATGATTCCACTCATATGAGGTATGTAATCAAATTCACAGAGACAAAAAGTAGAAGGGTAGTTGCCAGGAGCTAGGAGAAAGGGGAAATTATTATTGTTTAATGGTATCGTTTCACTTTTACAAGATGAATAAAGTTCTGGAGATGAATGGTGGTGGCTGCATAACAATGTGAATGAATGTACTTAACGTCACTAAATGGTATAACTGAAAACAGGAAAGTGCTAAATTTTCTTATGTATGTTTTAATACAATTTAAATAACATACATATAATCTGGACTTAGTAGATTCAAGCAGTGTAACAGAAAAGCTCAACCTATACTCAGCCTTCATGAAGCTAACTAAAGCTCACTGCTCTTGCAAACCATACTAAGACAGTAAACATTAATAACAACTATCTTAAACCAGCTACTTACAAACTATTTTCCAATTAGTATTATAAAAATATACATAAAACACTGAGTTAAATATTTAAATGCATATAATAAATTGTTTAAATATTTAAATGCATATAATAAATTGTTTATTCTGTACTATAATTCACTAAGCACTTTTAAGTCCTATGTAAAATAAGGTAAAGTACAAAAATACTTATTTCTAAATTAACACATATTTAAATTTTAATACAAATATTTAAAATTAAAACTTGAATTGCTACAGTGCATTCAGTAAGGCTGAAGGCATATCTTTAATGTACTGGTAGTCTGGAGTAGTATCTTAAATAAAACAGCAATTCCTAATTATTTTTCCCCCTGTCATGCATGATGAGCCTCATATGCTATCTATGGGCTTATTAACATATGTCTACGATAATACAGATGCAATGCTAAAATGCAAGTCTTTACAAAGTGTAGTTTATATAGAACAATGCATATAAACAACAGTTTCTCAAAATGGTTATAAAACTAGCTACTAATAATGGACAATTAATCAACTACCTAATAAGTGATCTTAGAAGTTTTCCCCCCTCTCATAAGAAAACAAAACTTGAGTAAGAATCCTATTTTCAGGACAATAAACCTAAATATTAATTTTTAAAGTAATTTTTTTTTCTTCTTCATGTTCCTTTAAATTTTGTTCCACATGTTATTTCTGGGACCTTGGCACCAGCAATTTGTCTGGTTAATTCTGTACTCATTCTTCAACTTTCAACTCAAATGTGGCCTTTCTGAAATATCCCTGACAAGTCTCATCAATCCCCCTGCATTTGGCTCTCACAGCCTCCTGCACTTTCCTTTTTTTGGCATCTATGTGAACTTCTCTCTGTAAGACAATAAAACATAAACTCCATAATGACAACAGCCTTGGAGATTTGCTCATGATGAATCCCAAGAAGCCTGTAAGTTATGTCAAGTGTTCCACCAATCTAGCAACAACTGGCAGAATTTGAGTAAACAAATGCCAAGGACTCCCAATTATCATATGTCCTTTGCAACTGTTTCCACAAACTGATGTTAAGAAATTCCTCACCTCAAATCCAGAATCTTATTCTCATATATTGATCAAAAACTATCTCTGGATCACTCTCACTAATTTCTTCCCTGAGGATCTAGAAGCATGGTGATCTGTAATGGCTACCAAAATAGAATATTAAATCATTGTTACCGTTATTTAGTCTATTTACAGAAAATACCAAATCTTTTAGTCCTCGTACCCAGAATATAAAAGTGACAGCCTTATTCCCCTTACTGAAAAACTTTCACACACTGCTGGTGAGAATGCAAAATGGTATTCCATTACTTTGAAAGACAATTGAACAGTTTCCTGCAAACTAAAAATAGGTTTACCATACAAAC
Organism: Balaenoptera musculus; assembly: GCF_009873245.2. Taxonomy (NCBI): domain Eukaryota; kingdom Metazoa; phylum Chordata; class Mammalia; order Artiodactyla; family Balaenopteridae; genus Balaenoptera; species Balaenoptera musculus. Next base: position 413,693 of record NC_045807.1, on the reverse strand, counting down.
CAGCAATCATACACCTAGATATCTACCCAAACAAAAACTCATGTCCAGGGCTTCCATGATGGTGCAGTGGTTAAGAATCCACCTGCCAATGCAGGGGACACGGGTTCAAGCCCTGGTTCAGGAAAATCCCACATGCCACGGAGCAACTAAGCCCGTGAGCCACAACTACTGAGCCTGTGCACCACAACTGCTGAAGCCTGCATGCCTAGAGCCTGTGCTCTGCAACAAGAGAAACCATCACAATGAGAAGCCCATGCAATGCAATGGAGAGTAGCCCTGGCTCACTGCAAGTAGAGAAAGCCCACGTGCAGCAACGAAGACCCAACACAGCCATAAATAAATAAATTTATTTTTAAAAAACACCAGGGACTTCCCTGGTGGCACAGTGGTTAAGAATCCGCCTGCCAATGCAGGGGACACAGGTTCAAGCCCTGGTCCGGGAAGATCCCACATGCTGCAGAGCAACTTCAGCCCATGCACCACAACTACTGAGACAGCGTGCCACAACTACTGCAGCCCGCGCACCTAGAGCCCGTGCTCCACAACAAGAGAAGCCACCACGATGAGAAGCCTGGCACCGCAACAGAGAGTAGTCCTTTGCTCGCTACAAACAGAGAAAGCCCATTCGCAACAACAAAGATCCAACGCAAAAAAGCAAAAAACTTACGTCCAAACTGGGCAAAACCTGCGCACAAACGTTTCTAGCAGCTCTATTCACATTTGCCAAAACTTGGAATCAACCAAGATAGGTAAACAAAAACAACAACAAAAAAACTGTGTTACACTCAAATAATAGAGTATTATTCATAGATAAAAGAAATGACATCAAGCAACAAAAAGACATGGAGAAGTCTCAAATTCATACTGTTGTAAAGTGGTTTCTTTATAACCAGTCTGAAAAACCTGCATACTGTATGATTCCAAGTACTTAACATTCTGGAAAAGGCAATATTATGGAGACAGCAGAAACTTTAGGGGCTACCAAGTATTCAGGGAGTGGAAAGAAGAGATGAACGGGTAGAGCACAGGACATTTTAGGGACCTGGAACTTTTCCCTATAATGATGAATGCATGACATTATACATTTGTCCTAACCCACAAAATTGCACAATATAAAGAATGAACCCTAACATAAAACTATGGCCTTTAGTTAACACTAACGTATCAGTACAAATTTATCAGTCATAACAAATATATCACACTGAAGCAAGAGGTGAACAACAGAGTAAAGGGGACAGATAGGAACTCTCTATTTTCTGTGTAGTTTTCCTGCAAACCTAAAACTCCTCTAAAAAATAGCCTATTAAAAGTTTTTCCACTTGGAAAATAGTTATCTTTCACAAAAATACTTGTTACCATGTAATTGGTTTTCAAATGAAATACTGAAGAATTTTTAAACTGTAATTTAAATTTACAACATGGTAAATATCAAGAGATAACACACAGAAACTAATGCTTCATGAGATTCTCAAAACTTTTTAACTGTTAAGGGGCCTTGAAACCTAAAAAAATTGAGAACTGCTAGCCTGTTAAAAGGTCCAACATACAAAATAAGTTCCTTTTGCTAATTATCTTACTGTGATAAAAAACAAAGAACATGCAATTTTACATGCAATTGTCTACACCAACTTTAATCACTGCGTATCTCTACTCTTCATATGAAAAAAAACTAAAATTCCTCTTAATATTATTTTCCCTAGCAAACTAAAATAATTTTTTAGCAGTATCGGTATTCTTAAAGCTTAACAAAGGTATTCTTAACAAGGCAGCTAACACTTTCCCCAAAACACTGAAGCAGCACTACAGAGCGATCCACATGGCAAGGAACTGATGCCTCCTGCCAACAGTCAGTCTTTTGAATAAGTCATCACAGATGTGAATACTCCAGTCTCAGTCAAGCCTTCAGATAGAAGACTGCTACTCACAGCTGGCACCTGAGTAAAATCTCTAGAGAGACCCTGACCCAGAACCATCAATGGAATTAAATGAATAAATACAACTAAAGAATTACAGTAAGATTAGATAGCAAATACTGAGTCTAAGTTTCTCTCTTTTTTTCTTTTTTGGCCACACCTAACAGCATGTGGGATCTTAGTTCCCTGACCAGGGATGGAACCCGTGACCCCAGCAGTGGAATCGCGGGGTCTTAACCACTGGATCAGCAGGGAAGTCCCTAAGTCTCTCACTTTAAGGTTAAATAACTCACAAGTTGGCTGAAGCCCTAGAACTGTAACCCAAGTCTCTTAACTGACAACATGATACTTATATTAAGTCCGACACTCCCTCAACTAGTTATATATGCTGATCTCAAAAAGGATAGCTTTCACCTCAGAAACTAAGAACTTCACTCAAGAGACATCCCAGAAAAATTTCTGAATGACACATATAATAGCATTGTTTCTTTAGATTCTTTAACAATTAGTAAATCAGTAATGTATTAATAAAATAATTTATTAACAATTAATACGATAAAGTAACTTAAATTCCATAATAATAATCCCTGGGATTCTATGTAATCACTGTACAAGTGTTAATAAGTAAAAATTCAACTATTCAATAATACCTAGCAAGCAAAAGAACATTCTATTAGACATGGACTTCAACTGGATGAAATAAAATTATTTTTAAGGCAGGAGAAGAAAATTGCTAAACACAAAATTCTCTTTGTGCTGTTTGAGTCACTACCTCTTCCATCCCCTCTAGTGTACATCTGTACTACATGTTAACTAGACCCCCTTAGAAGACACACAAATGCCTGCCCACAAAGAAAGGAAAAAACAATAAAACAAAAGCAATTTCCTCCTAGCACCAGCAAGGTAACTCCTTAGGAAGTAAAATTCCTTTCTCAATTCTGGAAGGAATCACAATAACCCACTACTTGTCTTGTTGGACTATGTAAACTGTCAAGATGTTACTTTGATGACTAACACTGTCTCAAAAAACTTATACAGCTGTGCCTTGACGTCTAGTGGGCAGAACAGTCCTCAGAGCTTTCTCAAAGACTGTCCCCTAGATTATAATCCTCAAGTTGGCTTCAATAAAATTTTCCCTTTTTTTCTTAGATTGACTATTAATTTTTCGTTGATAAATTCTAGAAGAGAATACAAAAACACCAAAAGCAAAAAGAATTTTTGCTTCCCTGGTGGCACAGTGGCTTCCCTGGTGGCACAGTAGTTGGGAATCCCCCTGCCAATACAGGGGACATGGGGTTCGAGCCCTGGTGCAGGAAGATCCCACATCCCGCAGAGCAACAAAGCCCATGCGCCACAACTACTGAGCCTGTGCTCTAGAGCCCACGAGCCACAACTACCGAGCCCACATGCCATAACTACAGAAACCCGCGCGCCTAGAGCCTGTGCTCCGCAACAAGAGAAACCACTGCAATGAAAAGCCCGCGCATGGCAATGAAGCGTAGCCCCCGCTCGCCGCAGCTAGAGAAAGCCTGCACACAGCAACGAAGACTCAATGCAGCCAAAAAAAAAAAAAAAAAAATTATTAGAAAATATTAATGTCATGACAAAGTGCTACTGGAGTTCAAAGAAAGTGAAAATCATTACCAAATGAAGATAATCAAAGATGGCGTATGAACTCAGAACTGTAGGTAAGACATATCCATAAGGGAGCATACGCCAGGTAAACAGAACTACAAGAATAAAAGAGTAAAAAGAAATAGTAGGAAGAGTATAAGCGTTCACATCAACTATAGATAGTTCAATTAAATAAAGAGAAAATTAAAAAATCATGCAAAGGCAGACCGGGAGAGCTATCTCAAAATAGCTTCATTCCACTGGAATTAGCATGGTAAGAGTAGGAACAGTATCTTTAAGAAAGAACAGGGAAGAGAAAAGGAAGTACAACTGAGGAACCTGCTTATTGTAGCCACACGTAGCTGAAAGCAAGCCAGGGAAGCCTCCCATGATTCTCTTTTCCCTAATGTAATTAATTCCCCATGCAACTGCATTGAGGATTACTAAAATCATCTTCTAACAACAGCAATTCAATTGCAGGCAGCTTATATCACATGGCTCAGACTAACACCCTCTCCTATCAGGGAAGGACTATACTTGTTTTACACTACTACTTCAGGCTTCTCCTCTAACTTTCAGCCCCTATCCCTCTAGCTGATGAGGTACAAGTTAACAACTCTAATAACTTGCAAGCTATGGAACACAAGTCTAAAAACTCTGCACATCAGGGTATCTCAATCTCAGCACTGTAAATATTTTGGACCAAATAACTTTGGGGGTTGGGGGATATTCTGTGCTTTGCAAGATGCTTAGCAACATCTCCGTTCTCTAACCACTGAACACCAACCAGTGCAAGCCAACTCCTCCCACCTAAATCATGAAAACCAAAAGTATTTTTTGACACTGCTGATTGTCTAATAGGAAGGCAAAATCAGCCCAAGTTGAAATCTATTGTTGTAAACCGATACTGAATTACATAAAACATTACATAAAACAGATAATATATCTACTGTTTTTATCCTGCTTAATAGATTCATACAAATGCTATGAATAACAAGTGTATCAATTGAATATGATTACATGCAATTATCTGTAATTATTTCATAAAGGTCTGGGCAACCACTTCAAGTACAGTGTGCTACATTCAAACACAATGAATGAATCTCATGTCCCAGCACACAGATTAAAAAGAAAACAGACACTAAACTTGCAATGGGAACAACTATCTGACAGAAAAATACCAAGGAGAAAGACAGTTTTTAAAAACCTCATTTAAAAGAGCCTGAGACGATTTTAGCTATGTGAACCACCCTATATATAAACCTCAGCCACTGAAGATGAAAAATAACTGGCACTAACAAAGAAAAGGAAAATTCTCCCAAAAGGAACAGAACAAAGTTGCAAAGCTGTAAGTCTAGGGTGTGCATAGAAAATCCTGAGTCAAAATAAGTGAAGGATAGGAGAGAACTTTTTGGTGGGTGTGGCTTTTAACGCTGGAAATGTTAATTAAATTCATGATGAGAGTTCTGAGCAATATGGTAGGGAGCTGGGGTGGGGATGGGGGAAGGGGGGAGGAGGAGCAGCAGTATCCTCTCAGAAACAAGAAGTATGAAGACAATGTCTCCCAGGCAGAATGAACAGATAACACATATCTAAATTCTAAAGCCTTAAGAAAGCAGAAACAAAGAACATGAAAAAACTTTACTAAACTGAAATATACTGCAACTAATGAAAACTTCGATTCAATCTAATATTCAAATATTCACCAAAACGAAAATGTTCATCACAGCATATACCTAACAAAAACCGTTGACAGTCTAAAAAGGGCACCAAGGGAAACAGTAACTAAATCACAATACACTTATAAAATGGAGTATTAAAAGACCTGAAAAATCTTCCTATGTATAACTTTTTAAATGACAAAATAAGTACTAACTTCTACTTTTCAGCGTTTTCATTTATTTTTAAAAAATAAACACAAAAAAGTTTAAAAATACCTAATAACATGATTACTTCTACATGGTGGTATCAGGGAAATAAAATATCTGTACATGGTGTTTTGCTTTCTATTTCTCTTTTATGGGCTCCAAACCTTTTCACCAGTCAACAATATGCATAACTTTCATACACACAAAAGCACACGTACACAAATATACACGTGTGTACAAGTGCTTAGAAAGGGGAGGCTAAGGCTTCCCTGGTGGCACAGTGCTTAAGAATCAGCCTGCCAGTGCAGGGAACATGGGTTCGAGCCCTGGTCCAGGAAGATCTCACATGCTGAGAACCAACTAAGCCCGTGCACCACAACTACTGAGCCTGAGCTCTAGAGCCTGCAAGCCACAGCTACTGAAGCCTGCATGCCTAGAGCCCATGCTCTGCAGCAAAAGAATCCACCGCAATGAGAAGCCCATGCACCGCAATGAAGAGTAGCCCCCGCGTGCTGCAACTAGAGAAAGCCTGCACACAGCAACAAAGACCCAACGCAACCAAAAATAAATAATAAAACTAAATAAATAAAAAATAAAGTTCCCTTAAAAAAACGTAGGCTACACTGGAAACAAACTCTAAGTTAACGGCTCTCCAGGTCTCTTTTAAGACCAGCAACTTCAGTATCACCTGAGAACTTATCAGAAATGCAAAATCTCAGGGTCTTACTCCAGACTTAGATAATCTAAAAATCTGGGGATGGAGTCCAACTGTGTATTTTTAATTAGTCCTCCAGGTAAATTTTTCTGTATGTCTATAGAAAAAATGATATACTTGTTATTCATACAAGCAATATTCTAAGTTCTTGAAGCATTACTAAAAGAACAATCAAATTTCTCAGAGATAAATACATATTCTGTTTACACAGAACATGGGACTAATGCCATATAACTTCTGATGGTCAGGTCAAAACTAACCAGACTCATTAGAAGTTCCCAATAATAGCTACTTAAGGAAAAAGACAAGAAAAAGGTGATCAATAACCTTACAACCTTCAATAGCCAATTATATTAGCAGAAATGAAATTGGTATACAAAATGGAAAAGCAAGACTTCCCTTATTCCCTTTTCTTAAAATGTCTCATTCCACTTCACCTGCTGTGATAGAAAACGAAATATAATCTTCAAGTTACCAGCTCAAATATTATCCAAAGTAAAGCAATTTCTTTAATTGGTTTTCCAATGTTTAATGATCATGGGATTCATCAATCACAAAAAACAATAAACTGTGAGGTACCATCAAGTAATGTATCAATATGCACAGTATTTCTGGGTTTTGGAAATAAAGTAAAAATGTTGTCCGTTACCAGGCACAGTATTATTCTAGGTTTTCTGTAAAACGCAGAAAAAACACAGGAAAGTATTCCTGACCGTGCCAAGTTCATTATCCAGTACAAGGGGGAGAACTAACAAATATGAAATAACTCCATATTAGGTGAGAAGACAAATAAAAAGGCATTAGCATCCAGAAAGGTTAATTACCAACAACTTGTTAGACAGTTTATGACAGCAACTTCAGAGAAAAGGTAATGGATGACTCCGTACTATTTTTGTCAAGCTCTTTCACCTCTCTGAGACAGTTCTGTCCATCTGTAAAATGAGCTTTATTAAATCTAAGACTCCCTTCTTGTACTATTCAACTTAAAATGATTAACAGGTGAAGTCAAAATAAACTAAGTAATGAAAACTATTAACGAAATCACAAAAATAGAAAGGAGAAATCATGTAGACAATGGTGAACTGATCTTATTATTCAACAATGGTTACTACCTACATGTCAGACACTTTCCAGTGCTAGAAATAGTGGCTCAGGATCTTAACCTGACCTCAGGTTAAGATGTGACGCTAAAAGAATCTGAAGGAAGACATTAATCAATACTGAACAAAAAATTAAAACAAGGTCAGAAAAACACACATATAACATGAAGACACAAAATAGAGCACAGAAACAGAAAGGAGGAATGGAATTTGAAAGCTTTACCAAGACCAAGTATTCCTAAAGCCAATATTTAAAAAGACTCCTGTTCTACTATACTTGATACTTATACTGCATGAGAGAAGACTGAAATTCTTTTTTCTTGTTTTTTAAACTGACATAAACTGAAAAGTATCAGGGAAATTCCACTGGCTTAATACCACAACTTATACCTTACTGCTACTGAGGCAGAATAAAAGAATGAGGGAATATCAGAGCTAGCAAAATTATCTGGTCCTACCTACCTCCATTCACTGCATATAACATAATGTCTGAGGAAAAAAAACAATCGTTTCTGTATTTTGCACACCGGTATGCGATAAGCATTTAGGATAGGACCAGGTACATAGCAGATACCCAACAAATATTCGTTGAAGGTAAAAGCAAACACGTCTTAAGAAACAAAAAGAGTAGTAGAGCTGAAACTGTAAGTGATAAGAAACACATAATTGAATCATGATTCTAAGTAGAACCCAGTTCCTCACATTTTTACTGTTATCATTTTCACTATGTGTCTATGAGTTTGGGTGAGATTTTTGATGGCACCACTAATGATACTAAACACTCAAAAGAGGATACAGCTGCCTACTGGCAGAATAACAATTTTCAAAGCACTTTAGGTCTCCCCTTTCCCTAAAATGAACTGCACATCATGATCACCCATTAAGTTTCTCTTTTTTCCCCCTTAATATCCAGGTTCCACCCTGGAACTATTCAATTAAAAGCCCCCAGAATCTATCCTAGGAGCTAATTAAAATTTTCAATAAGCTCCACAAGTAATTCTGAGCTGAGGTAGAAAACAATTATACAATGACTCTGAAACAGAGTAAGAAAAAGGATTTACTGTCAAATACGTGCATAATGCATATGTACGTTTGATAAAACATAGGACTAGCACACACGTATTTAAAGAATAAACTTAGATATGATTTTGCATCAAACTACAATATTTTTTTCACATCTTCCTTAAATGTATATAATAATGACCACTTTATAAAAATAAAGGAAAATAAAAATAGGAAGTTTGCTGGTAAATTCAAACCCCAACAGACAGAAACTGCTGTAAGTTTCATATAGTCTCTTTTTCTTCTTTTACAACACAAAGATATAAATAGACCTTGATTATTATAGTCATCCCATTTCCGTATTATTTACCGAACAGATCTATTAAGAGTCTTGTGCCACACCATGAACCCTAAACAGATACTACACTAGTTAAAGCCTTTCTCTCTTCCTCCCTGAATAGAGAATTTAGTCGATTGGTCTAAAAAAAATAAAAGCTGAAAACAAAACAAAAAAATCTATTATTTCTATTTCAATAATTTCCCAAGCACCAAAAACTCACTGTCTCTCACACACACATACTAACTTAATTCTACACAGCATCTATGGAAAACAAACCAATTTTAAACACAACATGAAACTTCAAACTCTTAAACTGAGGGAACAGAATTGTACAACAAACCAAAGTCTTTTACAGATGACTTAAGTGAATGACAGGAAGACAAATGCCTCAATTTTTTATCTCTTACAAATAGTATGTTATTCAAACATTTTTAGGAATAAACACACCAATTTAAATATTCTAAATACGCTGGGAATAAAAAGTAAAAGTAATATGCTGGGAGAACTTTATTCAATACACAACTCTGTGGCTACTCTTCAGTCATGAAATATTTTAATAATCTTTAAAACAATATTACAAACAAAAAAAAATTTAATCAAACCTAAGTCTACTTTGATACATTAAGTTTCAATGTTTAAAAATGAAAAAGAATATAAACCAGTGATTTATTATAGAATATTATGACAATAATTTGAACAGTGGTTGGAGTCACCATAACTGAGCCTAAAACTCAAAAGACAAATTCGCTATTAATTAAAAAACTAGGGCTTCCCTGGTGGTGCAGTGGTTGAGAATCTGCCTGCCAATGCAGGGGACACGGGTTCGAACCCTGGTCTGGGAGGATCCCACATGCCGCGGAGCGACTGGGCCCGTGAGCCACAATTGCTGAGCCTGCGCGTCTGGAGCCTGTGCTCCGCAACAGGAGAGGCCGCGATGGTGAGAGGCCCACGCACCGCGATGAGGAGTGGCCCCCACTTGCCGCAGCTGGAGAAAGCCCTCGCACAGAAATGAAGACCCAACACAGCCAAAAATAAAAAAAATTAATAAAAAAAAAAAAAACTATCAAAGAAGTCATGGTTTTATTTATTTATCTAAAAGATTACAGCTGCATGCTTATAAACAATTGCCAAGTGATTACTGCCCACAGTAATTACGGCCCACTCTTAGGGATCACTCTAAGGGCTTCATATTAGACAAATCAGATAAGTGGGTAGAGTTGGGGGGGGTAGGGGGTTGGGGGAGTATAACAAACAATTATCAGCATTATTTTAAAAGCTGCACAAGTGATTTTAATGCACTATCAGGGCTGAGCAAAAAACTCTGCATTAACCCTTTCCCAAATACTAACATCAGACTTTCTGTTCAAGTTAAGACTAATAATAATGAATACTTTCAAGGACATGCTCCTAAAAGAACAAAATGGAAGCTAAAAATGTATTTCTTGAGTGCTGAAATAAGGAAAAATACATCAAGATTCAGGAATGTAAGGTCAAAGTAAAAATGCAATGACATTTAACATAAAAGTGGTATTCTCACAAAGGCTGCCCAACAATGTAATTGTACTTAACACCACTGAACTACACCCTTAAAAACAGTTAAGATAGCAAATTTTGTTATGTGTATTTTACCACAATTTAAAACAAAATTTAACTGTCACTGTCATTTAGAATATAAATTAATTTACCCATTGCTAGTGTGAGGATACACCAGACAGATCAACAGCACAGAACTGACAGTCCAGAAATAAACCCTTACTTGTAAGACCTTTGAATATGTCAAATAATTGTTAACAAGGGTGCCAAGACTATTCAAGGGCGAAAGAAAAGTCTTTTGATCAACCTGTACTGAAACAACTGGATATCCACATAAAAGATGAATTTGGGTTCTTAACTTACACAATTCACAAAAGTTAACCCAAAACGGATTACAAACTAAGTACTTTAAATATAAAATCCTTAAGGAAAGAAATTCGACTGAATCTTTATGACCTTCAGTTAAGCAAGCATTTCTTGGCTAGACTGAAAAGTGATAAAAAGAAAAACATTAAGGGACCCCCCCCCCCTCCGGTGGCGTAGTGGTTAAGAATTCTCCTGCCAATGCATGGGACACGGGTTCAATCCCTGCTCCTGGAAGATCCCGGAGCAACTAAGCCCGCAAGTCACAACTACTGAGCCCACGTGCTGCAACTACTAAAGCCTGTGTGCCTAGAGCCCGTGCTCCACAAGAGAAGCCACCACAATGAGAAGCCCATGTGGCGCAAGGAGGAGTAGCCCACACTCACCACAACTAGAGAAAGCCCACGTGCAGCAACGAAGACCCAACACAGCAATTACTTAATTTTAAAAGAAAGAAAAACAATAAACTGAACTTCATCAAAATTCGAAACTACTCACTTCAAAACATGCCATAAAGAAAGTGAAAAGAGAAAACACAGATTAGGAGAAATATTGCAAGTCATGTATCACAGAAAAGATAAAACCTAAGCAAACAGCAATTTAAAAAAAACTAATTTAAAATATGAGCAGAGTCTAGACAGACATTTCTCCAAAGAAAATTTGCAAACAGCTGATAAGTACATGAGAATATGCTCAATATAATTAGTTAGTAAGGAAGTTCAAATTAACCACAATAAAGATACCACAACGCGCCCACTAGAATGGATATAACCAGAAAGTCAAAATGTACTCAAAATGAACTGGAAACCTCATAAACTCCTGGTAGGAAATAAAATGGGGGCAATCTCTTTGGAAACAATTGCGAAACAATTGCGCAGTTTAAGTTAAACATAAATTTACAATACAATAACTTTGCTCCCAGGTATCTACCCAACACAAAAATGTATTATTCACACACCAAGACTTGAAAATTAGTGTTTGTAACAGCTTTACTTGAAGTCCATAGCACACAGATGCACATTACAATATGAATAAACTTCAAAAACATTATCTAAGTGAAAGAAGTCAGATACAAAGACCACATACTTTATGATTCCATTTATCTGAAACATCCATGATAGGCAATTCTAGAGATTAAAAAGTAGATTAGAAATTGCCTGGGACTAGAAACACAAGGTGGGGGAGTGGGATCTGAGGATCTGGATGTCTGCAGGTAAACGGCAGTAACTAGAGTGATGGAAATATTCAAAAACTGGATTGGTTTGTTGTTTTTACAGCACTGTAAATTTATGCCTAACTGTATGTGTTAAAGAGTAAATTTTATGGTATGTAAAAAATACACCTCACTAAAGCTGTTAAAAAATTAACTTACATGATGACCAAAAGACACAATTGTCATTCCAATCTGTAAGGACAAATCCTTTAACGCACACACAGCAAAAAAAGAAATGTGTCCACATTAAAATGCTGAAACTAACGTGAAAACACTAAAAAGCTGAAAGTGTGATTTTGTCCAGCTAGACAATAAATGAATGTTGAAATTTCATTACAAATATCCAATTTCAGAGTAAGCTGCATTAGAAATACTTCATCAAACAAAAATTATCCGGAGGATTAACCAAGATGGCGGAGTAGAAGGACGTGCTCTCACTCCCTCTTGCGAGAGCACCAGAATCACCACTGGCTGCTGGACAATCATTGACAGGAAGACCCTGGACTTCACCAAGGAGGATACCCCATGTCCAAGGACAGAGGAGAAGCCACAGTGAGACGGTAGGAGGGGCGCAATCAGAGTAAAATCTAATCCCATAACTGCTGGGTGGGTGACTCACAGACTGGCGAACACTTATACCACAGAAGTCCACCCACTGGAGTGAAGGTTCTGAGACCCACGTCAGGCTTCCCAACCTGGGGGTCCGGCAACAGGAGGAGGAATTCCTAGAGAATCAGACTTTGAAGCCTAGTGGGAAGTGACTGCAGGACTTCGACAGGACTGGGGGAAACTGAGACCCCACTCTTGGAGGGCACACACGGAATAGTGTGCGCATCGGGACCCAGGGGAAGGAGCAATGACCCTGGGGGAGACTGAACCAGACCTACCTGCTGGTGTTGGGGGGGTCTCCTGCAGAGGCGGGGGGTGGCTCTGTTTCACTGTGGGGACAAGGACTCTGGCAGCGGAGATTCTGGGAAGTGCTCCTTGGTGTGAGCCCTTCCAGAGTCTGCCATTAACCCCACCAAAGAGCCCAGGTAGGCTCCAGTGTTGGGTTGCCTCAGGCAAAACAACCAACAGGGAGGGAACCCAGCCCCACCCATCAACAGTCAAGTGGATTCAAGTTTTACTGAGCTCTGACCGCCACAGCAACAGTCAGCTCTACCCACCACCAGAGCCTCCCATCAAGCCTCTTAGATAGCCTCAACCACCAGAGGGCAGACAGAAGCAAGAAAAACTACAACCCTGCAGCCTGTGGACCAAAAACCACAGTTACAGAAAGATAGACAAGATGAAAAGGCAGAGGGCTATGTACCAGATGAAGGAACAAGAAAAAACCCCAGAAAAACAACTAAATGACGTGGAGATAGGCAACCTTCCAGAAAAAGAATTCAGAATAATGATAGTGAAGATGATCCAGGACCTCGGAATAAGAATGCAGACAAAGATTGAGAAGATGCAAGAAATGATTAACAAAGACCTAGAAGAATTAAAGAACAAACAAACAGAGATGAACAATACAATAACTGAAATGAAAACTACACTAGAAGGAATCAATAGCAGAATAACTGAGGCAGAAGAACGGATAAGTGACCTGGAAGACAGAATGGTGGAATTCACTGCTGCGGAACAGACTAAAGAAAAAAGAATGAAAAGAAATGAAGACAGCTTAAGAGACCTCTAGGACAACATTAAACGCAACAACATTCGCATTATAGGGGTCCCAGAAGGAGAAGAGAGAGAGAAAGGGCCAGAGAAAATATCTGAAGAGATTATAGTCGAAAACTTCCCTAACATGGGAAAGGAAATAGCCACCCAAGTCCAGGAAGTGCAGAGAGTCCCATACAGGATAAACCCAAGGAGAAACACGCCGAGACACATAGTAATCAAAATGGCAAAAATTAAAGACAAAGAAAAATTATTGAAAGCAGCAAGGGAAAAACGACAAATAACATACAACGGAACTCCCATAAGGTTAACAGCTGATTTCTCAGCAGAAACTCTACAAGCCAGAAGGGAGTGGCATGATATACTTAAAGTGATGAAACGGAAGAACCTACAACCAAGATTACTCTATCCGGCAAGGATCTCATTTAGATTTGATGGAGAAATCAAAAGCTTTACAGACAAGCCAAAGCTAAGAGAATTCAGCACCACCAAACCAGCTCTACAACAAATGCTAAAGGAACTTCTCTAAGTGGGAAACACAAGAGAAGAAAAGGACCTACAAAAACAAACCCAAAACAATTAAGAAAATGGTCACAGGAACATACATATCGATAATTACCTTAAACGTGAATGGATTAAATGCTCCAACTAAAAGACACAGGCTTGCTGAATGGATACAAAAACAAGACCCATATATATGCTGTCTACAAGAGACCGACTTCAGACCTAGGGACACATACAGACTGAAAGTGAGGGGATGGAAAAAGATATTCCATGCAAATGGAAATCAAAAGAAAGCTGGAGTAGCTATACTCATATCAGATAAAATAGACTTTAAAGTAAAGAATGTTACAAGAGACAAAGAAGGACACTACATAATGATCAAGGGATCAATCCAAGAAGAAGATATAACAATTATAAATATATATGCACCCAACATAGGAGCACCTCAATACATAAGGCAACTGCTAAGAGCCATAAAAGAGGAAATTGACAGTAACACAGTAATAGTGGGGGACTTTAACACCTCACCTACACCAATGGACAGATCATCCAAAATGAAAATAAATAAGGAAACAGAAGCTTTAAATGACACAATAGACCAGATAGATTTAATTGATATTTATAGGACATTCCATCCAAAAACAGCAGATTACACGTTCTTCTCAAGTGCGCACGGAACATTCTCCAGGATAGATCACATCTTGGGTCACAAATCAAGCCTCAGTAAATTTAAGAAAATTGAAATCATATCAAGCATCTTTTCTGACCACAATGCTATGAGATTAGAAATGAATTACAGGGAAAAAAACGTAAAAAAGACAAACACATGGAGGCTAAACAGTACGTTATTAAATAACCAAGAGATCACTGAAGAAATCAAAGAAGAAATCAAAAAATACCTAGAGACAAATGACAATGAAAACATGACAACCCAAAACCTATGGGATGCAGCAAAAGCAGTTCTAAGAGGGAACTTTATAGCTATACAAACCTACCTCAAGAAACAAGAAAAATCTCAAGTAAACAATCTAACCTTACACCTAAAGAAACTAGAGAAAGAAGAACAAACAAAACCCAAAGTTAGCAGAAGGAAAGAAATCATAAAGATCAGAGCAGAAATAAATGAAACAGAAACAAAGAAAACAATAGCAAAGATCAATAAAACTAAAAGCTGGTTCTTTGAGAAGATAAACAAAATTGATAAGCCATTAGCCAGAGTCATCAAGAAAAAGAGGGAGAAGACTCAAATCAATAAAATCAGAAATGAAAAAGGAGAAGTTACAACAGACACTGCAGAAATACAAAGCATCCTAAGAGACTACTACAAGCAACCTTATGCCAATAAAATGGACAACCTGGAAGAAATGGACAAATTCTTAGAAAGGTATAACCTTCCAAGACTGAACCAGGAAGAAACAGAAAATATGAACAGACCAATCACAAGCAATGAAATTGAAACTGTGATTAAAAATCTTCTAACAAACAAAAGTCCAGGACCAGATGGCTTCACAGGTGAATTCTATCAAACATTCAGAAAAGAGCTAACACCTATCCTTCTCAAACTCTTCCAAAAAATTGCAGAGGAAGGAACACTCCCAAACTCATTCTATGAGGCCACCATCACCCTGATACCAAAACCAGACAAAGACACTACAAAGAAAGAAAATTACAGACCGATATCACTGATGAATATAGATGCAAAAATCCTCAACAAAATACTAGCAAACAGAATCCAACAACACATTAAAAGGATCATACACCACGATCAAGTGGGATTCATCCCAGGGATTCAAGGATTCTTCAATATACGCAAATCAATCAATGTGATACACCATATTAACAAACTGAAGAAGAAAAACCATATGATCATCTCAATAGATGCAGAAAAAGCTTTTGACAAAATTCAACACCCATTTATGATAAAAACTCTCCAGAAAGTGGGCATAGAGGGAACCTACCTCAACATAATAAAGGCCATATACGACAAACCCACAGCAAACATCATTCTCAATGGTGAAAAACTGAAAGCATTTCCTCTAAGATCAGGAACGAGACAAGGATGTCCACTCTCACCACTATTATTCAACATAGTTCGGGAAGTCTTAGCCACGGCAATCAGAGAAGAAAAAGAAATAAAAGGAATACAAATTGGAAAAGAAGAAGTAAAACTGTCACTGTTTGCGGATGACATGGTATTATACATAGAGAATCCTAAAACTGCCACCAGAAAACTGCTAGAGCTAATTAATGAATTTGGTAAAGTTGCAGGATACAAAATTAATGCACAGAAATCTCTTGCATTCCTATACACTAATGATGAAAAATCTGAAAGAGAAATTATGGAAACACTCCCATTTACCACTGCAACAAAAAGAATAAAATCCCTAGGAATAAACCTACCTAGGGAGACAAAAGACCTGTATGCAGAAAACTATAAGACACTGATGAAAGAAATTAAAGATGATACCAACAGATGGAGAGATATGCCATGTTCTTGGATTGGAAGAATCAACATTGTGAAAATGAGTATACTACCCAAAGCAATCTACAGATTCAATGCAACCCCTATCAAATTACCAGTGGCATTTTTTACGGAGCTAGAACAAATCATCTTAAAATTTGTATGGAGACACAAAAGACCCCGAATCACCAAAGCAGTCTTGAGGCAAAAAAATGGAGCTGGAGGAATCAGACTCCCTGACTTCAGACTATACTACAAAGCTACAGTAATCAAGACAGTATGGTACTGGCACAAAAACAGAAACATAGATCAATGGAACAAGATAGAAAGCCCAGAGATTAACCCACGCACCTATGGTCAACTAATCTATGACAAAGGAGGCAAAGATATACAATGGAGAAAAGACAGTCTCTTCAATAAGTGGTGCTGGGAAAACTGGACAGCTACATGTAAAAGAATGAAATTAGAATACTCCCTAACACCATACACAAAAATAAACTCAAAATGGGTTAGAGACCTAAATATAAGACTGGACACTATAAAACTCTTAGAGGAAAACATAGGAAGAACACTCTTTGACATAAATCACAGCAAGATCTTTTTTGATCCACCTCCTAGAGTAATGGAAATAAAAACAAAAATAAACAAATGGGACCTAATGAAACTTCAAAGCTTTTGCACAGCAAAGGAAACCATAAACAAGACGAAAAGACAACCCTCAGAATGGGAGAAAATATTTGCAAAGAAATCAATGGACAAAGGATTAATCTCCAAAATATATAAACAGCTCATTCAGCTCAATATTAAAGAAACAAACACCCCAATCCAAAAATGGGCAGAAGACCTAAATAGACATTTCTCCAAAGACATACAGACGGCCCCGAAGCACATGAAAAGATGCTCAACATCACTAATCATTAGAGAAATGCAAATCAAAACTACAATGAGGTATCACCTCACACCAGTTAGAATGGGCATCATCAGAAAATCTAGAAACAATAAATGCTGGAGAGGGTGTGGAGAAAGGGAACACTCTTGCACTGTTGGTGGGAATGTAAATTGATACAGTCACTATGGAGAACAGTATGGAGGTTCCTTAAAAAACGAAGAATACAACTACCATACGAGCCAGCAATCCCACTCCTGGGCATATACCCAGAGAAAAGCGTACTTCCGAAAGACACATGCACCCCAATGTTCACTGCAGCAGTATTTACAATACCACGGTCATGGAAGCAACCTAAATGCCCATCGACAGACCAATGGATAAGGAAGTAGTGGTACATATATACAATGGAATATTCCTCAGCCATAAAAAGGAACGAAATTGAGTCATTTGTTGAGACGTGGATGGATTTAGAGACTGTCATACAGAGTGAAGTCAGTCAGAAAGTGAAAAACAAATATCGTACATTAATGCATGTATGTGGAACCCAGAAAAATGGTACAGATGAGCCGGTTTGCAGGGCAGAAGTTGAGACACAGATGTAGAGAACAAACGTATGGACACCAAGGGGGGAAAACTGCGGTGGGGTGGGGATGGTGGTGTGCTGAATTGGGCGATTGGGATTGACACGTATACACTGATGTGTATAAAATTGATGCCTAATAAGAACCTGCAGTATAAAAAAAAATACAAAACAACTAATACTAAACTTTCATTGGGTTATTTGTATAGAAATATGTTAATATAAATGTTTCAGACATTATATGAAATTTCTAAAAATCTTATATTTGTATTTGTATGGAAATATGTATGGAAATATGTTAATATAAATGTTTCAGGCATTACATGAAATTTCTAAAAATCTTATATGTTCTGGTATAATTTTATAAGTAATAATCCTAGTTATTACTTTAAAATGTATATCTCAGAAATAACTAATTTTCTTGTCAACTGCATTATTATGAACTTTCATCAAATCTTTAACCCTGGTCATCTTTAAGTCTTTTGTCATTTACAGACAGTTCTGGGTGTACTCTGATGATTTTGCAAATATGTTCCTACAAAAGGGTTTCATCTTCAAGAAATTCATGGAAAAGACTCGGACAAGTACAGGTTTCTGGTAACTGACTGTACTGCTGAACTGAATGAATAAGCATTTTCAGAACTCTAATGAAAAACTAATGAACTCATAAAAGTGCTAACAAAAGATCAAGATGAAAAAAAAAAATTAATTACATGGGACTGAGTGAACTGATGAGGATGAGTATAATTTTTGTGACTTTCTGTCTGAATTTAAAAAAAAAAAAATCCAAAAAAAAAAAAAAAAAAAAAAAATCCCACAAGGACTCAGAGGAAAAGAATATACATATCAATTTTCACTGCAAAGTAAAGGAGCTGTTACAGTGGAGGATTGCTGGACTGAATGTCAATATTATGACATAGTATGAGTGTGTTTCATGTTTGGTAATTGCAATCATTGTTGCTTTTGTTGTGGTCATCCATGTACAATGCTTGGTGTCAGTCTATTTATCTCTTGTAAAAATAAAATACAGTGTGTGTGTGTGAAAAAAAAAAGAAAAGAAAAGGCAAGCACACATAATCTAAAAAAAAAAAACAAAAATTATCCATGAAAAGTACTTTATCTTACTGAAATCTGAAAATGCATTTCAAAATCATAGAAGAAAAAAACCCATCTCTACCCACTAATATGGTTTAAAGTAAAACCTAGTCTTAAAAATTACTTGAGAACTTAAGATTGTCAAATGTAATGTTTTGCTGTTATGCTGTCACTACAGAAATTTTCTCCAACTTCAGAAGAAACATTAGATATTATTAGGGCCAAGCAAAAAGAAGTAATAATAATTAAAATATCAAGATGATAGGTTAAACTTCTGTGTTAAAATCGTTAAGGGAAAAGGGTAAGAGGAAAAAGTTATAATTTAAAAATCTTATCTTGAAATTTATGAAATACAACACATTCTCAGGTGCCCTTTGAATCAATAATTGCAAATAGTTCCCAAATACTGGGACAATGAAGTTTAAAACATTTAAACTAAAACTACATGCTTTAATTATCGAATTAGTAGAGCAAGAAAAATGTGTCTTTAAATTTAAGATAGGCATCAAGGCTTCTTGTCAACTAATGCTTACTCAGGACAAAATCTCTAATGATAAGACCCAATAAAAGATCTTTCCTAAGCAAAGCATACCGAATTGTTTTCTAAGACCGAGAGTACGTATACGAGTGTTACACGGCTTCTCAGGATGAACTTGTTTACTGGTTAAGTAAAAGTGACAAAGTATATCATTTTCAAAATACAGCATGACTAAGCCACATTTAAAACTCGCTGAATTAAGTTAAAAAAAACTCATATTTAAACACCTGTAGCAGAAACTGCCCAGTGGCATATTCAGTACCATTTTAACAGAATTCCATAAAATAACTGAAATACCTGCTCCGCAACTATACATTAATATTCCATAAAAACGAAAAATTTCATATATATCTGAAACGTAATAGCTGACATTAATAACAAAAATGAAGTTTTACTACTAAGAAACTGAATGAAGCTAGTGTTTTTTTAGCAACAGAAAAAAGCAAAAAAGTAAAACCTAGTTT
The DNA here is from genome assembly GCF_009873245.2 of Balaenoptera musculus. NCBI lineage: Eukaryota > Metazoa > Chordata > Mammalia > Artiodactyla > Balaenopteridae > Balaenoptera > Balaenoptera musculus. The sequence goes on along the minus strand of NC_045807.1, from coordinate 393,836 downwards.
GGAACAGTTCTTCATTTAAACATCTTTCACCCCCCTCGGCCCTCACCACTTTGGTGTGCTATCCGAGGCTATCTCGGAATATGGACAAACGTCAAGATCTGATAGCCAGGCGTAGCTGGAACCTAGCTCTACTCCGAATCACTCGGTCTCAGTGATGGCGTTTGGTGGCAAGCGCGAGAGGGGATACGTCAAGGGTCCTCTGAGGATTGTATCTCAAGGGCCTTTAGTGGAGTGGTTAGGCTCCAGCCACAGATAAAAGCGTACCGGAGAAGAGAGGGAGGGACAGAGACGTCAGCCATTTTCCCTTACACTTCAAAACACGGACATGTTCCTAGAGCTGAGGATCCGCACCCTTTAGAGCGGTGAGAGACACTCCAACCCAGTTAGGGCGGACAATAGGGGGCCTAAAAATCTCCAGGCCCGGCAAGGAGAAGGGAAGAAATACTGAACAGATCCATTTATTGACCCCGGGGAGGTGCGGGTGGCGTGCCCACTTACTGCATAACGCAGATACTTTTACCCCAAAACCAGACAACGTGATAGCTGACGGAAACGCAAAGCTCATCCCAAATACGGAAAAAAACTGCAGCTGCCAGGTTCCAGACCGCAGCGTGAGGAAAAAGGCACTGTTCCCACTCCGTCCTCCTCCACATTGTGGCCCTCTTACCTCTTTTTTTCTCGCGCCGGAGTGTCTCTGAGCTTAGAGGCGCTCCAAGTGGTGAGATTCTCCTGTTTCACGTCCTTAGTCCTCCCGCAGCGGGGGCTTCACCTTCTTGGGCCTGGTCTCTAAGCTGCGACGCAGTCCTAGGTGCCGACACCAACACCAAAATGAGGGGCTAAAGCGGCCGCCTCCCGTAAGGGAGAGGGGGACGTTGAAGCTCAGGCCGTCGCCTGGCCCGGTCCTCTTCAATATGGCGGATCCGGCAAACAAACAAAAAAAAAAACCTCCAGGCCAGTGGCAACCGCCGCGGCGCCGATTCCCACCAGCCTCAGCGCCACCCGGAGCCTGGAGGACCAATCCCCGCAACGCTCTGCCGCCAAGTCCCGCCTCTCGGCCTCTCCCCCTACTCCTGCCAGTTCCTTGTTGGTCAGCTGTTCCTCCCTTTTTTTCCCTTTCCCTCCCCCATGGCCTCACTCAGCCGGAACTGGAGAGAGTTCTAACCCAAAGCCGGAAGCAAATCAGTCTGACTGAGGCACCTTGATTCTGCACCGCTGGGAAAGGGGTGGGGACCACATGGTAAACACAGCGCGTTGGAGCAGTAATTGTCGCGCGTGCCCTTCCACGGACTGTAATGGGTCTCATGCCGTTTCGGTTCTGGAGCTCCTTAGGGGAACAGCTGGATTGAGAACGGGCCAGAATTAAAAAGTACGGTATTGAGACTGGGACTCCCGAGGAGTAACTAATTCGAAGAAGGTATTAAACACAGATTAATCGCGTGTGGTGACCCATCGCCGTCACACTGACATGTTCACTTGCATCGCTGGGTTTTGTGGCAATGTGAATTTCTAACCCGCCGACAAACCCGTATGAATGCTACATCCGATGTCACTTTTTTTTCCAGATTCGGAATGCCAGGGAGAAGATGGACCTGAATGGAAAAAATGCTGTGACTGACTTTTGTTCCGTGCTTGGGCAATCTCCGACACTCAGTTTGGGGCAGCACCTCTTACTACCTCCTAGCTTTCAGAGCCCTTCAGTCTTCTTGTAGGACCCTGGGCGCTGAGGAGGGAAAAATTGTCGATTCGGTAGAATCCAGTGGGCCAGCCACCTCTTTGAGAGAGTAAGATGAGAGCTTGTTGGTTATCTGTGCGAGATATGTTAAGGTGACCATGTGGATTTTGTTCTTTATTAATATGGAATATTTTGTTAATTTATTTTTATATGTTAGAACAATATTGTATTCCTGGGATAACTGCCACTTAGCCTTGGTGTAGAATATTTTTTAATATATTGCTGGATTCAATTGGTTCTATTTGTTCATCTTCTGGGTCCACCTGCAAGCATCCATCCATGTATTATACAATTGCAGGTGTGCTAATGATGGGGATGTCGTTAATACTTATTACTCTATGAAGTTTTCAAGACATAGATTACCATTCTTGATTCTCTGTAAAGAAAATATGTACAAAGTGTAAATTGCCCAAGATCACCAGATAGGCATGGTAAGTGGAAAATGGAAGTTCTAATCCCTATCAGAGTGCACCCTACATATAAAAATCCTTTGGGTCTTATTTTTGTCTCCTGCATCGTGCCTTCCTTTCTCCCATGAACAATCTTGATAGCTGATACATAGACGTGAGCCTTTTTTTTTGGGGGGGGGGGTGTAAATGTTTTTACTTAAGTGTACATACATCCTGTAAAATTCGCAGCTCAATTTTTACTAAGTAAATACATTCTGTAACCTGGACAAGTTTCATACAGAATGCAGTATTTAGTGGATCCTGGTAAGAGGAGCTAGGGACAAGATCAATGACTTTATTACTTATAGCAGAACAAGCAGCATGACTATCATGTTTGCAGGTTTCCCTTATTTCCTAAATCCCACGGAAGTGATGTGAAGAAGTACATATTGTTGCCACACATTTCACTATTTCCATCACAGCTGACGAACAGTGAGCTTGGGGATTCCAGTAGTTTTATACTAACTAATAAGGAAGCTTTCTGTTTGTGTGTTGGGATAGGGAGAGATGCTAACTTATCACTCAAGATTCCTAACTGAGAAATGACTTAGGTAATGGGCATAGGTAAATGACATAGACGCATTGTTAGCATACCCAGAAAAGGAGTGAAAGACCCATGGCAGATCATCTTTCCCAACAAGCACTACCAGTACTTCAAAAACATACCTTTCCAGTCATTGTCCACCCTCAACCTTCTGAAGTAACAACTATTCTGACTTCTATTGGCCTAAACTAGTTTTACCTGATTTAGAAATTTATATAAACAAAATCATACAGCATGTAAACTTTTATTTTTGACTTTTTTGCTCAACATTGTGTCTAAGAGCTTTATTTGTGTTGCATTATATAAATATGTACCTAATTAGTACTGACAACGCATTTGAGTCATTTGCAAATTGGAACTTTTATGAATAAGCAAGGTTTAAGCCATGTTTTTTGGGGGACATATGTCATTGTTTTTAGTAGGCACAAGCCTATGAGTTTGATTTCTGGCTTTTTTGAGTATTTATATGTTTATCTTTAATAAATAGTGCCAAGTATTTCTCCAAAGTGGTTGTGTTTATTCAAATTATAAACTTAGGGACTTCCCTGGTAGCACAGTGGTTAAGAATCACCTGCAAATGCAGGGGACATGGGCTTGATCCCTGGTCTAGGAAGATCCCACATGCCACAGAGCAACTAAGCCCATAAACCACAACTACTGAGCCTGTGCTCTAGAGCCCGTGAACCAAAACTACTGAGCCTGTGTGTCACAACTACTGAAGCCCACGTGCTCTAGGGCCCACATGCCACAGCTACTGAGCCTGTGTGCTGCAACTACTGAAACCCGTGCACCTAGAGCCCATGCTGCACAACAAGAGAAACCACTGCAATGAGAAGCCTGCGCATCTCAATGAAGAGTAGCCCCTGCTCGCCACAACTAGAGAGAGAAAACCCTCACACCACAACTAGAGAGAAAACTGTGAGCCACAATGAAAGATCCTTCATGCGTCAATGAAAGTCCCATGTGCCGCAACTAAGACCCAATGCAGCCAAAAATAAATAAATAAAATAAATAAATAATAATCTTTTAAAAAATCTGATTGCGATGCAATTGACAAAGTAACTTGGTTACTGCTGTGACATACAGCACTTTAAGATAAGTAGAATTATGACTGATAACATTTTACCAGGACATATCAGAATTTTAGGAACTCCATATAATTTCTAGAATATCTATATTAATAACATTTACTATACAATATAACTTAAGAAGATTTGTTACTCACTTGACAATACTTCCCATGTAATTTAACATACCAAATGAACTTAATTTGTTTAATATGTCTCTCTGGGATGTTTCAGGAGCCCTTTGAAGCATCCTAAAGTTAGCTAGAGGTCAAAAGGACTTCATTAGAATTGGATTTAGGAGGGACTTCCCTGGTGGTCCAGTGGTTAAGAATCCACCTGACAATGCAGAGCATGTGGGTTCGATCCCTGGTTGGGGAACTAAGGTGCCACATGCCACAGGGCAACTAAGCCTGCATGCTCAACTACTGAGCCTGCACACTGTGGAGCCTGAATGCCAGAACTAGAAAGAAACCCACTTGGCACAACGAAGATCCCACGTGCCACGACTAAAGACCAGAGACAGCCAAATAAATAAATAAAAGAATTGGATTTAGAAAGTTTTGTCCAAAAAATATCAAAAAGGGTTTATTGACATATATACACTAATATGTATAAAATAGATAACTAATAAGAACCTGCTGTATAGAAAAATAAATAAAATAAAACTCAAAAACAAAAAGGCTTTTAGAGGCCTCAGATAGGATCATAGGTCACTGTGAAACAATATTCACTTAGCCAAAGTAACAATAAAAGATTTCAAAGACAAATAAAGGGCTTCCCTGGTGGCGCAGTGGTTGAGAATCTGCCTGCCAATGCAAGGGAGACGGGTTCGAGCCCTGGTCTGGGAAGATCCCACATGCCGCGGAGCAAATGGGCCCATGAGCCACAACTACTGACCCTGCGTGTCTGGAGCCTGTGCTCCGCAGCAAGAGAGGCCGCGACAGTGAGAGGCCCGCGCACCGCGATGAAGAGTGGCCCTCGCTTGTCGCAAGTAGAGAAAACCTTTGGACAGAAACGCAGACCCAACACAGCCAAAAATAAATAAATAAATAAATAAATAAATAAATAAAATAGAAATTGTTTAAAAAAAAAGACAAATACGGAATAGATCACTTAGAAAGTAAAGAAACAAAATCTGTTATCAAAGGCAGTTCAACATTTTAAGAAAACTTGTCCTCTTAACAGAGATACAAGCCAAATTCATGTTTTGCACCAGCTTACATTTAAAATTCATTTACTCAATAACATTTATTTTAAACTTAGTCAATCCTGACCATGCACAAAATTCTTTTCTCGGGGTCCTCTTTCCACAAATCTTCCATCACTTAACTTATTTTATCACAACTCTAAACTTCAAGTTGTGAATATCTGGAGAGATTATTCTTAAGTAGACATTCTAAAATATAATTATTCCTGAAAAGTTCACCCAAAGCTCTTATCTCATTTGAATTTAATTCACTTATATTTCATCATACCAAGATATTTTTCTTGCTGACAAGTTTGCAACAGATATAATAAGATCTTCTTTAACTTCTATTAAACCTACATACAATAAAGGTATTACACTTAATGTTGATGACTCTGAAGATAAAATAAGAGGGAAGGGGGCAGGGCACAACCTTTAAAAGAATGGCATAGCCATAGGACATGACATAAATGGTTAGAACCAGCTGGGGCCAAGATGGCGGAAGATTCGACTACCAGTGGACTTTGAGCCTCATTATATGCCCACTGGAATACATTAGCATCTAAATGACACATCTATAGGTGCCAGGACAGTTCTAAGGCCAGCAATAAAAGGTCAACAAGTGGTCAGTGACCCAATTTCTGGAAATTCCCACCGCTTCCTCAAAATAGCTGGAATACTCCTCCCACTCATCAGCCTAGGAAATTACCCACCCCTATAAAAACTAACCACCCCACACCCTGGTGCCGCTCTTGTCTTCTGAGATGGCCCACACTGTGTCTGTGGAGTATGTTGGTCTCTAAATAAATCCACTTCTTACCTATCACTTTGTCTCTCACTGAATTCTTTCTGCAATGAGACATCAAGAACCTGAGCTTCACTAAGTCCTGAGACCAGGTGTGTGATCTTAATTAAAAGACCATGAAAAAAAAAAAAAAAAAAGACCATGGGTTCAAACTGGGTTTGGCTGGGTCAGGTCCTGGCATGTGGGTTCAAGTCCCAATCTGAGTTACACAGTTTCAAAGACGTATCTATATTAGTTAGATTAACAAACTTAAACATTAATATCTGCTATTAATTTAATATTGAATATTTCCCAGTTCATGTGAACCTGAAATTAATGCTGGCCTGTTACCTTCTATAATTTTCAGAATTTATATAAGCGCTTAATTTTCTTTAAGCCAATTAAGTAGACCTCATTGACAGATTAATTTTTATAACACCATCCAAATGTAAAGACAAAGATAATGCACACATAAACATATAGACAGACACAGCAAGAGATCTCAGAGCTTCACTTTCTAAACTTAGTCATCAATCAGATATCACAATATAAAATTCACTAGTTGTAAATAACAGTTGGAATAAGTAAAAATTTAAAAGGCTTCTTCCCTGTTTTTTTCCCTCAGTCTCAGGAATTAGAGATGGTCTAGACAAGTGTTCCTGAGAGCCCTGGTCTCCAGGCACAGGGAGAGAAAGTCAAGTTCTGCTAGTAGGACTTGTTCCCTCTGGGTCAGAATTCTGGAAAAAAAAAAAAAGAGGAAAAATTATTTTAACAAGCTAGCTTCCTCTAATTGCACATGCACAAAAGAACCAGTTTTTTGCAATTTCAAAAAAAGTTCTATCTTAACCAGTTTTCTCTGGAGTCCAAAGAATATTGTGGCCACACAATGTGATAATAAACTATCATCTTTCGTTTCTGTAGTCATAGTTTCATAGCTAAGATAGACAAGACAGTGCCCAAATTTTTCCTCACAACAGGGGCAAACAGGCTGATAAAATGATAAAATGTTATCCCAGCAGGGACTGTCCCTCTGATGAGGTGAGGTCTTAGTTTGATCAGAAGAATCTGAAGGAACAAAGGAACTTGCAGGAGAGGGGGAAGGTTTGTTCACCACCACCCCCTTCCCCCCAGAGTTGGGAGAAGTTAGAAGAGGATAGTTTAAAATGTCAGGAGAGTTAACCTCAGTCCATTTTCCCATCCTGTGGCAATAAAAATCTAATTGTATTATAATCTAGAAACCCATTTTCAGGCCATTTTTCAATCTCCTAATTTAAATAAAGGCCAGGCAATGTTACAGCAAAACCTAAGTTTTTCCTTTCTCAGCCCATCTGGCTTAGAAAGGGGATCCTCCCATGTTGAGCAACCTGCAACCCAGAACAGCACTCCTAGAAATGAAGTCCAGAGTCCCAGAAACATTACTAGGAGGCACCTGAAGGAGTTTCAGCGTGCCCTCTGAATTTCCTTCAAATCCTGTGCTTGATGTAATTTTAAGTATCCTCTATTCCCTCATTGATCCCTGGTCAGATGTGCCGGGTTGACCCAGTCCCTTGTGTGAGGGGTCCTGATAGGGGATGTTTGCATTCCCAGGGCTCTGCTTAAGGTGAGAATTGGAATCAGCTTGAAAGTAGCCAGCCCAGGGACTTGCCTAGTGGTCCAGTTGTTAATACCCTGCACTCCCAAAGCAGGGGGAGATTAGTTTTTATTTTATTTCCATTACTCTAGGAGATGGATCAATCAGTACTGAATATTTCCCAGATCACAAGAACGTGAAATTCATTCTGGCCACTTTCTTTTATATTTTGAGAATTTATATGAGTGCTTAATTTCTTTTAAGCTAATTAAACAGAGTTCATCCACAAACCAATTTTGGTTTTGACGGTAGAAACGCATCATATTTATAAGGTACACATAGACACACTTGCATCTATACAGATACAGAGATATCAGTTTTCCTGCTTGACTGTATGTATATATTTTTAACATCTTTATTGGAGTATAACTGCTTTACAATGGTGTGTTAGTTTCCGCTTTATAACAAAGTGAATCAGCTATACATATACATATATCCCCATATCCCCTCCCTCTTGCTTCTCCCTCCTACCCTCCCTATCCCACCACTCTAGGTGGTCACAAAGCACTGAGCTGATCTCCCTGTGCTATGCGGCTGCTTCCCACTAGCTATCTATTTTACATTTGGTAGTATATATAAGTCCATGCCACTCTCTCACTTCATCCCAGCTTAGCCTTCCCCCTCCCTGTGTCCTCAAGTCCATTCTCTGCAACTGCATCTTTATTCCTGTCCTGCCCCTAGGTTCTTCAGAACAATTTTTTTTTTTTTTTAGATTCCATACATATGTGTTAGCATACGGTATTTGTTTTCCTCTTTCTGACTTACTTCACTCTGTATGACAGACTCTAGGTTCATCCACCTCACTACAAATAACTCAGTTTCATTTCTTTTTAAGGCTGAGTAATATTCCATTGTATATATGTGCAACATCTTCTTTATCCATTCATCTGTCCATGGACACTTAGGTTGCTTCCATGTCCTGGCTATTGTAAATAGAGCTGCAGTGAACATTGTGGTACATGACTCTTTTTGAATTATGGTTTTCTCAGGGTATATGCCCAGTAGTGGGATTGCTGGGTCGTATGGTAGTTCTATTTTTAGTTTCTTAAGGAACCTCCATCCTGTTCTCTATAGTGGCTGTATCAATTTACATTCCCACCAACACTGCAGCAACAGTGCAATGGGTTCCCATTTCTCCACACCCTCTCCAGCATTTATTGTTTGTAGATTTTTTTGATGATGGCCATTCTGACTGGTGTGAGGTGATACCTCATTGTAGTTTTGATTTGCATTTCTCTAATGATTAGTGATGTTGAGCATCGTTTCATGTGTTCGTTGGCAATCGGTATATCTTCTTTGGAGAAATGTCAGTTTAGGTCTTCTGCCCATTTTTGGTTTGGGTTGTTTGTTTTTTTTATACTGAGCTGCATGAGCTGCTTCCTGCTTGACTATAAAAAGGCCACTTTTTTTCTGCACTCTCTGGGATCACAGATGATTAAAGTTCTTGAGAGCTCAGGAAGATTATTTACATCTTAAAGGCACAGAAAGGGAAATACCAATTTCTTCTAGAAAGCTAGCTTCCTCTAATTGCATATGCAAAAGTCAGTTTTAGAATGTCAAAGGAGTTCCATCTTGACCATTTTCTGGGATTTTCTTTTTTTTTTCAGTCTCTAAATAGTGGAAATCAATAGCAATAATAAATATAACTCATAGTTACATGCCTCACTTCTGGATGAACATGAATCAGCATTCAAGTTACCAGGACCCCCTAACAAGGGTCAAACCAGGAAGAGAGAATAGAATTTGGATACCTGTACCAAAACACTCATGCACAGACCCAAGATAAAAGCCAAACAAATTTTAAAAGGCCAACTTTGATACAACAGCATAAAAGAATTTAGAGTACATTAGGGACCATTTTTCTTTGGATCTCAAGGAGTACTGACACCAAGCAGGGTTACAATAAAATACCATTTTCTTTCATTCATGGGAACATAGCTGAAGGTCTTCCAGTTTTGCAAAAATACACCTTAGGGGACTCTAAGTTGGAACAGAGTTCTGGGCATCCATATGTAACAATTTATGGCCAAACAGCACACCAATGCAATGCAGAACTGTCTCTGAGGGTCACAGTTCCCTAGCCCCAGAAAGGGAAATTCCCAATTAATGCTTAATCAGAGATGGGGCTAGATGGCCAAGCCTTAGCTCAAAAGGAAAAAATGCCAACCAGTGTTCTGCCATAGGCAAAGCCAATGCAATAGGGAAGAATACACTGATGTCATCAGTGTTCAGAGCTCAGAGACATCTCCACTAGCCAGTGCCAGTACTGAAACACACACACATACAAACAGCAAACAAGGTCCCACAAACAAAAGATCAGATGAGGTGTAGCCCCAAAATTCCACTTCCATTCCCAAATGGAGGCGTCCAAAATATGGCTTACTTCTCTAAAGAGATCAAGCCCAGATTGGCCCGCAATGAGCCCAGAGTGGCTCACTCCCTAAAAGGGAAGTGAGCCCAGATGAAGTGAGTTGAATTTCTAGGCTTCACAGGTACAGTGGCTCACCCCCAAATTGATGCACACAAAAATGCAAGCAACAAATGAGGTATGGTTTCAAAGACAGAAAATCAGAGGGGTTTAGTCCAAAAATTCCACTCCCACTTGCAGATGGAGGCCTCCAGAGTGGCCTGGCTTCTGAAAGAGAATAGACCCAGATTGGCTTGCAATGAGCCCAGAGTGGCTCAGTCCCCTTCCAGGGGAGAAGGTAGAATTTCCCAGCCTGTGCAAGCTGGAATGACTCACCCACAAACAACTCCAAGTGTGGACCATATCTCAGGACATTTCTTCGCTCCAAACAACCTTGGGCCAGGGTGGCTGGTGCCTGTCAGGGAGAGTCCCTCCAACTACCCTGGAGCAAAATGAACTCTGGCAGCTGCTAGGGACTCAAGGAAGTGGCTGCCCCTGGCTGTGGTCGACCTTCTATGGGTCTGGTGTCTCCTTGGCTAGCCCTCAAAAATTGTTATTAAACACAAGTTCATGTGCCCCAGGCACAATGAGGCCAAATAAATCAAAACATTGGAGTTTGGAGTGGAGAAAGTTATTGCAAGGCCAAAAAAGGAGTAGTTTGTGTTCAAAACCCCTGAACTCCCCAATACTTTTCTGGCAGAAGTTTTTACAGGCAAAATTTAGGGTGTGGGCTGCAGGGTGTGTGACTTTCTTCTGATTGGTTGGTGAGGTAACAGGGCAGTGTTCCAGGAATCTTGTGCTCAGCCTGAAGTTGCCATCCTCCACCTGGGTGGGGCCTTAGTTCCTGTAGAAGTACTCAAAGATACTGTTCTGTATATTCCTTCCTGAGAAACCAGGGCTTTGCCGCATCCTGCATTATTCTTTCTTCACTGTCCTCCTTTGTTTCTGCATTCCCTCCTTTCCCTGGTTAGCAACTGTTTGACTCTGCCCTTTGGAACTCAGGGAAGCTCTAGGAGGCTGAAGCCTATTTCTCACAAACAAGAAATGGTGGACACAGAAAGGATTTGTACCGGGGAGCCCCACAGAGTCCTGCTCTGTTTCAAACATACTATTACATAAAGTTTTTGAGTCAAGGGGTTATACATCAAAGTAACATATTGACAGTTTACATAGTCCAGGTCTGCCCATATAAGGTAAGTAGTGGGTCATCGTGACCACTTACAGGATTAAGAAAGGAATGTTATAGTTAACACAAGTTCATATGCCCAATGCACAGTGAGGCCAAACAGACTGAAACATCAGAGTTTGGAGCAGAAAAAGGTTTATTGCAAGGCCATGCAAGGAGAAGAAGTGGCTCATGCCCTGAAAAGCCTCAACCTCCACAAAGGGTTTCGGCAAAGCATTTTTAAAGGTCAGGTTGGGGGAATGCGGGGTCACAGGTTTTGTGATCAGCTTGTGCACAATTCTCTGATTGGCTGATGGTGAGGCAGTGGTATCACAGGTGTTAACATTATCAGTCCTTAGACTCCAGCATGCCTGGGGCTATGTGCTATTGGTCATCAAGTAGTTCTTCCATTTGGTAGGGGATTTTCACATCTGCAGAACAACTCAGCAATGTGCATCAAATACTGTTATCTAGGTACTTCAGAGAGGAGCTAAAGCAGAGGATGTGAGGGAAGGCCTGTCCTGGGAAGACCCCATAGGATCCTGCTTGGTTAAATTATCTCCTAAGAAGTTACCTTGCTGGTTCCAGGAGGAAATTGCTCTTTTTTTGTTGAGTAGGCATTCCTGTGTTTTCTAAGGAGGTCTAGTTAATGTATAATGCAGATACACAATGCACACTAAAGGGGAGAGAGGATGTACAAGGGGGCAGAGAATATTTCATGTTTAAATTCTTTTCCTGTCTTAAAAATAATTTTATTTTATCAACTTCCCCTTTTGATTATTAATCTTTTGATACAAAGTATTAGGTAATTCAAATATTTGATTCCAGGGTGGTTGCTTACTTGCCTTGGGTCTATCACTGCCCTTAATGCAGGGTCTCAATAACCCATTTTAAATTTTTTCTTAAGGCGCTGTACTGGTAGGATATTTGGCAAAGACTGATAATCAATTACAAATTGTCCAGTAGGACTTCTGACAATTCTACCTCTCATGTGCATTGTGCCTGTCCATACTTAATAGAGATGTATAGATGTGGTCAATCGTATCAAGCTGTTTGTATACCATCATGTTAGTAGGAGTGTAACAGGGAAGAGCTAAATCAGTCTCCACATTGGATCTGTTTCTTTGATTTTAACCTTTGCTTTTTTGTTGATTTTGTTATTATAATCATACATAATGGCCTGCCTCAGAGAACCCTGCTCCTCTGCCTGAATATTAAACTAAAGTGCTTTTGTTCAGCTCACAGGGAGACAATCTGACCCTGCCCACCTGTGAATGGCTGCAGAAAGGAGAAATTAACACATCCTCTCCCGGATGCCTGCCAAGCCAGGAGATAGTTTGCAAAACTAATGGCCTTTTTACTTTACTTTTTACCTCCTCCCCATCTCTGTTCTATAAAAGAAACTGGCAAACAGACCCCAGGAAGATGGTGTTTCAGGGACCCTAGTTTGCCATCTTCTTGGTCTGCCAGCTTTCCAAATAAAGTCGTATTCCTTGCCTCAACACCTTGTCTCCTGATTTATAGGCCTGTAATAAATTTGGCTTAGCCAGCCAGGAGCCTAGCTGCTTTGTGGCTAGCTGGCCCCAGTCAGGCGATGTTGGGGCAAGGCCCTAACAGCTGCCGGGACCATGTGTCCTGAGGATCTTCCCTTCAAAATTCCCTGAAGCAGCACTGGCTACCCCTGCCCTTGGCAGTTGGAGCAAGGAATCGACAAACTTCTGCAAGTCAATGGACTCGAATTTGGAGGGTAAGTCACTCCGGTGTGCACACGGGGAACATGTTCCCCCCTCAATTGGAGCATTGCCTTTATGGGACAAGCTAGTTTGTTTGGTTGGGGTACCCTGTTGGAGAGGGGAATTGTTCTTGGACTCTACCTGATTTGGAACCGGTTCGCTGGTTTTGGTTTTGGTTTTGTGTGCATCAATATTGGAATTTGTGCTTTTTGTGTTGGAATTTGCGTCTTTTGTGTTTTGGTGTTATCAAACTTATAAAAATGGGAAATACTCCATCTATCCCGAAGGGGAGCCCTTTGGGGTGTATAAATAAATGGGCAAAACATAGCCATGAGCCTATGACTAAGAAAGACCTGATATACTATTATAATAGGGTGTGGACCCAATATATGTTAGGAACAGAAGAGTGACGGCCCTGGAGTGGCTTACTCAATTATTATCTGATCTCACAGAAGTATTTTGCAAAAGAGCAGGGAAAAGATGAGATTCCATATGCTGTAGAAGCATTTACTCTATTGCATCAGGAGGAAAAGGAATCAGAGGGCTGCCACCTTATGGTGTAGCACTCTGAAGGGAAACCCAAGGGGGAACCTGTTCTACAGGTGAAAGAGGGAGAAAACGAGAGTGGGAACGTGTTACTCCAAAACCTAAACCCCCTCTGGCCTATCCAGCTCCCCCACTGGCCAAGAAGCCTGCACTGGCAGTTCTTCCAGCTGCTCCCCCATTCTGCCAACATATTCACGCCTTTCACCATCTTCTGTTTCCCCTACCAATGGGGATCAAATAGAAGTTTCTATGATAACCCCCAAGGCACAAGGACATCGTTTAGTATCACCATCAAAGACCCGACAGGGCACCATGGTTGGACCGGGGTCCACCTCCGTAGCAGGACAATTTCCCTTGCACTGATATCCTGTTAGGAGGCCAGGGGACTCCCTTAGACTTGAGGCGTCCAATTCTAATTTCCCCACAGGAGCCCCGGGTAATTTTGACAGTGGGGAACAAGTTGATTGACTTTCTAATAGATAAGGGTGCCACATATTCTGTGATAAACACCAAGGTGGCACAGAAAACATCTCAGTCTATCCCAGTGATGGGGGTTTCTGGAGAAGTACAAAACCATTAATTCTTACAACCTCTAGAATGCCAACTAGGAGACCTTACCCTGAAATACAGCTTCTTATATATGCCAGAGTGTCCAATCCCCCTTTTTTGAGATGGGATTTCCTTTGTAAATTAAATGCTCAAGTCACTTTTTCACAAAGACAGCTTGACATCAGGGTCCCATTGTGGCCTTTTGGACCTTGTCCATTTGGAGAACTTTAGTTCCAATATGGGGAATTTTGCTTCCAGTCTGGGGAGTTGTCCCTGTGAAGGGAAATTCCATTTGTGAGGCATCTCTTTGGACAAAGGTCATAGATCTAGTGGGACTGGGAAGTCATGTTTGGGGCATTTTTTGCCCTTTGGCTTTTGATTTCTGGGCATATCTCTTTGCCATCTGTTTTACTTTGAGTGTGACTTCTGGCTGGCGCAGTTTAGTTTGGTTTGTTTACTTTGGTTTGAACACACAGACATCTGGTACTAACTGCTTGAGCTAAAATGGGAAGCACTTCTGAAACCATGCCCCTCAGATTGGGACTTGAACCCACATGCCAGGAATCAAACCCAGCCAAAAACCTGATTGGGACTTGAACCCACGTGGCTTGGTCTCGAACCTGGCCAAAACCCCCAGCCTTCCAACTGAGATCATATGCCCGCTTTCAGGACTTAATGAAGTTCAGGTTCTTGATGTTTCATTGTAGAATGAATTTAGTGAGAGACAAAGTAATAGGTAAGAAATGGATTTATTTAGAGAGAAACACACTCCATGGACAGAGTATGGGCCATCTCAGAAGATAAGAGTGAGACTTCCCTGGTGGCACAGTGGTTAAGAATCTGCCTGCCAATGCAGGGGACGCGGGTTTGAGCCCTGGTCTGGGAAGATCCCACATGCCATGGAGCAACTAAGCCCATGCGCCACAACTACTGACCCTGTGCTCTAGAACCTGCGAGCCACAACTACTGAGCCCATGTGCCACAACTACTGAAGCCTGTGCACCTAGAGACTGTGCTCTGCAACAAGAGAAGCCACTACAATGAGAAGCCCATGCACCACAACAAAGAGTAGCTCCCACTCGCCACAACTAGAGAAAGCCTGCATGCAGCAACGAAGACCCAACACAGCCAAAAATAAATAAATAAATTTATTAAAAAAACAAAGACAATGAGAGTGGCCTTGGGAGAAACACTCCACAGACAGAGTGTGGGCCATCTCAGAAGATGAGAAAGGCACCAAGGTATGGGGTTGTCAGTTTTTATAGGGGTGGGTAATTTCATAGGTTAATGAGTGGAGGAATATTCCAACTATTTTGGGAAGGGATAGACATTTCCAGGAATTGGGCCACCGCTCACTTTTTGATCCTTATGTTCAGCCTTGGAACTGTCTTGGCACCTGTGGGTGTGTCAGTCAGCTTGCTGATGTGTTACAGTGTGCATATACTGAGGCTCAAGGTCTAGTGGAAGTTGTCTTGTCTGCCATCTTGGACCCATTTGGTTCTAATCAGTTTATGTCATGTCTTCGGGCTGTGTCATTCTTTCAGATGTTGTGCCCTGCCTCCTCTTCTCCTGTGTCAAAGCTAGGGATGGCTCATTAAATCAGTTATGGTTCCTTTGGTCACTAGTTATTGCAACTGGAATTACAACTAGTTATACCAATCATTGTTTTAATTTGTTCTTTGTTTCCAAATTGTTTGTGCTTTGTGTCTCCCTGCTGCACTATGGCTTTGTCAGTGTTACTAGCTGCATTGCTTATATCCTGTCTGTTTTATAAGATTGTTGTCTCTCACAGTACCCAGTGTGTAACCAGGCCCTCAGTAAAACTTCTCACATTTATAACATAAAATAATTGTAATAGTGTGATTCTAGGTATGGGAAGAAGCAACAAGGGAAAATGTCACCTGGATCATAATTAGACAGAGGATCCAGAGAATCTTTAATTATCAGTAGGGCCTAATCTGAAAATTAGCACCTTGGAGTGGCATGTCAAGAATTTTCACCTGACCTGGGATGAGCATCCCAGCTCCATGGGACAATATTTGATAATGAAATGTCTCCCAAATATTGGTCAGATTCCTGACCAAGAGGAGAGGACCAGTCACCAGCAATTGCAGCCCCCCAACGTGAGATGGTGAACCCTCAGGAAACTCAGGAAGAAGAATACCTGCCATCTAGCAGCCATCAGACTGCAGCCACTTCCTATGGTGAGCCCTGAGGAAACTCAGGATGTGAAAATACAGGATACAAGCCCCAAGATAGCTGTGGTGGATATCAAAGGAATGACTTCAGTGAGCTCAGACTCTTGCATCTTCCCATACATAGAAAAATATTAAATTCCTTAACTTGAGATGCAGCCTCCTGGGCTTGAAGCCCTCAAAATTCTCAATAACTCTCAACTTTTAGGTTGTGAATATTTTAAAGTCTACAGGTGTAAAGTTGACATGTTCCAAAGAGGAACAAAGGAAGACAAATCTCAACATTTGGAACACTGGCACTGATGGCGGACACTTCCAGAAAGGTCCATCTGATGGAAGAGTTAGAATGGTTGTCACAACTTTTTCCACAAGATTTTGGAATGGACATCAACAGGGGGGAATCTTAACAGGGAAGAGCCAATTTTTACTCCATGTTGGATCTGTTTCTTTGACTTTAGCCTTTGCTTTTCGTTGCTTTTGTTATTATAATCATACATAATGGCCTGCATCAGGGAACCCTGTCCACCTGTAAATGGCTGAAATTGACACATCCCTTCACCAAGGCTGGTCATTCCAGGAGATGTTTTGCAAGACTGATGGCCCTTTTTAATTACTTCCTCATTGACTATCCCCCTCTATTCTGCCTTTTTACTTTACTTCTCTCTCTGATTCTGTAAAAGAAACTGGTATCCAGACCCCAGTAAGATGGTTATTTTGAGACACTAGTCCTTCACCTTCTCAGTCTGCTGACTTTCTGAATAAAGTCATCTTCCCTGCCTCAACACCTCATCTCCCAATTTATTGGCCTGTCCTGGGGCTAGCAGAGTGAGCTTGGACTTGGTAACAGGAGCAGGTGATACATAGTATGAAAGGCAAGAAACTAACACTTTATAAGTTATACAACTGTAATCAAAATTGCAAATAGGAGTAAGAATGGTCTTTAGTAAAGATTTAAACCAGGATCCTCCTGAACCAAACCATTTTCTTAGAATTTCTCCTAACCTGGGAAGAGGATCATTCAGAGTGGAAATGTGACTCTTCTTTTTCTTATAAATTTATTTATTTATTTATTTATTTAATTTTTGGCTGCGTTGGGTCTTTGTTGCTGTGCGCAAGCTTTCTCTGGTTGCGAGGGGTGGCTACTCTTCATTGCGATGCGTGGGCTTCTCACTGCAGTGGTTTCTCTTGTTGCGGAGCACAGGCTCTAGGCTCACAGGCTTCAGTAGTTGCAGCACGGAGGCTCAGTAGTTGTGGCGCACAGGCTTAGTTGCTCCGCGGCATGTGGGATCTTCCCCAACCAGGACTCGAACTCATGTCCCCTGCATTTGCAGGTGGATTCTTAACCACTGCGCCACCAGGGAAGTTCCTTGATTCTTTTTTTTTTTCCCCAATAAATTTATTTATTTATTTATTTTTGTCTGTGTTGGGTCTTCGGTGCTGCACGCAGGCTTTCTCTAGTTGCGGCGAGCGGGGGCTACTCTTCATTACAGTGCGCTTGCTTCTCATTGCAGTGGCTTCTCATTGTGGAGCACGAGCTCTAGGCGTGCGGGCTTCAGTAGTTGTGGTACGCGGGCTGAGTAGTTGTGGCTCGCAGCATCTAGAGCACAGGCTCAGTAGTTGTGGCGCACTGGCTTAGTTGCTCCGCAGCATGTGGGATCTTCCCGGACCCATGTCCCCTGCATTTGCAAGCAGATTCTTAACCACTGCACCACCAGGGAAGTCCCCCTTGACTTTTTTTAAAGAAAAAGATTTATTTATTTATTTGGTTGCACTGAGTCTTAGTTGCAGCAAGTGGGCTCATTAGTTGTGGCATGTGAACTCTTAATAGCGGCATGCATGTGGGATCTAGTTCCCTGATCAGGGATTGAACCTGGGCCCCTGCATTGGGAGAGCAGAGTCTTAACCACTGCGCCACAAGGGAAGTCCCATAGTTTGACTCTTCATATGTGTCATTAGATGGCTTACATTAGAAGACTCATCAGATATAGAAACACAAAATTCAGTGTATATTATAGCATAAGTTTGGGAATCAGTTATATATGAAGGGCTATGCTATTCTGTAGGACCACTATTCTTATCATAGAATCATGTAACTTCTGAATTGAGTAAGCTAATGACTTGATGCTATCATTTACAGCTTGCTGAGTGAAGTTTGTTAAAGCTTCTATGCCAGTAATAACATCTCCTATTCTAAGTGAAGGAATGAATATCATGGCCAAATGATGATACCAGTGGAAGACTGATCAATTCCAGTGTGCTCACATTAAAGGCAAATTGGCAGTGATGGTTTCCAAGCCTACTTATAGGTGACCTTGAGCCCAAGGAAAACCAATTGTGCATCTTCTTAGCCACTTTGGGGAGAGCGAAGGTCATACATTTGTTCCACAAATCCATTGGGTCCTATTAGGAGTTACCCAATATAATTCATATCTAGTAAATAGGAGTATTTATGGCCAGGTTCAGAACAGGTGTCATTAATTGGCCAGGTAGGAAGGTCCTACTTAGTGATGTCAACAGTGGCTTGCATTGCACTAGAATTTCTTTCTTCTAAAATAAAATCCCTAAGGGCTAGCCAGTCTAAACCTTGGAGACATGAACTTCATCAGGGTAACCCAGAATTGCTAGACATAGAGAGTATGTTACAAACCCAGCAATTGTACTGGTTTTTGAAACTTGCATATGATTTGCGCTCATGACAGAAAATCACTGATATATGCAAAAGTCCCCCCAAATCAAGAAAATACTATAAATGATTGCATGGGCCAGGTCCAGCATCTTGGGATAACAGTCAACTTCTCATGTCATTTTCTTCATGTCCTGTTGTGGGTATAGTTTCTACTCTGTTGAGCATTGTTCTAAGGTGAGTTGAAGTCAAGAGTCCTTTCTACAGACCAGTTTAGTGCAGGGGCCCATTTTAAGTGGGAAATATAAATCCAAGAGTAAATTCCTTTTCGTTTCACTGTGCATGGGTTAGTTAAGAGTACCTGATAAGGGTCCTTCCATCCAGGTTGAAGATAGTTTTTTAAATGTCTTTCACAGTATGCATAATTTCATAGTTGTAGGTCGTGGGGCACCTGTCATCCAAAAATAGATTACTGTGATAATCTATAAGCTCTGAGAAACAAACTTAGAATGTCTTTTTAATAATTCAGTTAAATTTTACAATAATGTAACTTAGTAATGAGGAGCCATACAGGAAGTGAGTCTTAGGCAGTAAATATAACACGTCAAAAAAATTAATCAACACTAGAATTTAATATCCACAAAAGTATATCACTAAAACATATATTTTCCTAGAGAGTTCACCTAAAAATTCTTATCTCATTTGTATTTAATTTACTTATAAATTTTTTATCATATCATTTTTTGATAAAATCATCAAATTTTATCATATCATTTTTCTTGTTGACAAATTTATAAGGTCTTATTTGACTTCTAGTAAACTTGGTACCGAAAAACCATATTTAATGTTGATGACTCTAAAGACATGTTTGCATTAATTAAACCAA
Organism: Balaenoptera musculus; assembly: GCF_009873245.2. Taxonomy (NCBI): domain Eukaryota; kingdom Metazoa; phylum Chordata; class Mammalia; order Artiodactyla; family Balaenopteridae; genus Balaenoptera; species Balaenoptera musculus. Next base: position 374,340 of record NC_045807.1, on the reverse strand, counting down.
CAAGCTTAAACTAGCTTTAATACAAAATATTAACTTAAAACAATATTTTCCAGATGATGTGAACCTGGAATTCACTTGGGTTAGTTTATTTTATTTTTATTTTATTTTATTTTTGGCCACACCACACAGCATGTGGCATCTTAGTTCCCTGACCAGCGATCGAACTCATACCCCCTACAGTGGAAGCACGGAGTCTTAACCACTGGACCACCAGAGAAATCCCTCTTTTACATTTTTAAGAATTTATATAAGAGCTTAATTTCCTTTAAAAATCAATTATATAGAGCTCATTTACAAATTAATTTTGGTAATACCATGTGGAGGAAGACACATAGTATATCTATAAAGTACACACACATGCATAGAGATATCATAATTTCATTTAAAAATTTAGTCTTATAAATAACAGTTGGAATAAGATAAGTTTACTTGCTTGAGTTTATTTTTATATTTTTATTTATTTATTTATTTTAAAAATTAATTTATTTTTTAAAGATTTATTTATTTATATTTATTTTTGGCTGCACTGAGTCTTTGCTGCTGCACATGGGCTTTCTCTAGTTGTGGTGAGCGGGGGCTACTCTTTGTTGCGGTGTGCGGGCTTCTCATTGTGGCAGCTTCTCTTGTTGCGGAGCATGGGCCCTAGGCACACAGGCTCAGTAGTTGTGGTGCACGGGCTTTGTTGCTCCGTGGCATGTGGGATCTTTATGGACCAGGGCTTGAACCCATGTCCCCTGCATTGGCCGGCAGATTCTTAACCATTGTGCCACCGGGGAAGTCCCTATATTTTTACTTTTTTTTTTTTTTTTAATTTTATTTATTTATGGCTGTGTTGGGTCTTCGTTTCTGTGCGAGGGCTTTCTCCAGTTGTGGCAAGTGGGGGCCACTCTTCATCGCTGTGCTCGGACCTCTCACTATCGCGGCCTCTCTTGTTGCAGAGCACAGGCTCCAGACGCGCAGGCTCAGTAATTGTGGCTCACGGACCTAGTTGCTCCGTGGCATGTGGGATCTTCCCAGACCAGGGCTCGAACCCGTGTCCCCTGCATGGCAGGCAGATTCTCAACCACTGCGCCACCAGGGAAGCCCTATTTTTACTTTTTTAAATATGCGTTTTTTGTTGTTTGTTTTGTTTTATTTTGGCCATGATACATGGCTTGTGGGATCCAGTTCCCCTACCAGGGATTGAACCCAGACCACAGCAGTGAGAGTACTGAGTCTTAAGCACTAGACCACCAGGGAACTCCCTACTTGCCTGAGTTTATTTATTTTATTTTTTATTTATTTATTTATTTAGTTAGTTAGTAGTTATGGCTGTGTTGGATCTTCGTTTCTGTGCGAGGGCTTCCTCTAATTGTGGCAAGCAGGGACCACTCTTCATCGCGGTGCGCGGGCCTCTCACTGTCGCGGCCTCTCTTGTTGCGGAGCACGGGCTCCAGACGCGCAGGCTCAGTAGTTGTGGCTCACGGGCCCAGTTGCTCCGCGGCATGTGGGATCTTCCCAGATCAGGGCTCGAACCCGTGTCCCCTGCATTGGCAGGCAGATTCTCAACCACTGCGTCACCAGGGAAGCCCTTGCCTGACTTTAAAAAAGCCTCTTTTCCTTTTTTCCCCTATCAGTGTCAGGAACTGGGGGTGACATAGATAAGAGTAAGACAAGAATTCCTGAGAGCTCTGATAGAGCATTTAAAGCTCAGAGGCAGAGGGAGAGAAATGCAAGTTTCTCCTAGTAGGATTTGTTCCCTTAGGGTCAGAATTTTGATAAGATGTTTGTCAAACAGGTTTTCTCAAACAAGTTTTGAAATGTTAAGAGTCTCATCTTGACCATTTTCAGGGACAGCTTGTGCATCAGACCTTCCCATTTCGTTAAATATTTGCAAGTGTCAGTTCCATAAACCCAGATGGCATTAACATTGGTGACTGCCTATTAGGGAGCTGTCTGACCTTTGAGGCACAATTTCCAATTGTTAATTTGGCAGCCTAATTCAAATATGAGATATTATCTGAACAATTTTCTGAGGACAGTGTGATAGATCGAATGTGTGCTGCTTCTGAGTCTAGCTCCCTAAGGAGTTACTGTTGGTTGGTTTGACTCTTACGTGTCTCCTTCTGACAGTCTAAAACTGCCATGGGTGCTCAGAGCACTTTATATTGTGCTTCCCTAAAAGAGCAGAATTTACTTAACGGTTCTAGTGGGATTCCCTACAGGACTTGCTGCACAGTAGGAGGATCAATCCTGATACCTCCACTAGGTTCTTAGTCACCTGAGGACAACTTGTGGTTGGAAGGAGCAAGTGTCCCTTTTCTTCAGAGCCGAATACTTCAGTCTCTTATTTCACTAGTAAATTGTTTGTTCAGATTATGCAGCAACTTATTTTCAAGTAAGCCAAATTTAACAAAAACCCAGCCATCTGTTTCCCTGCCCAGATCCCTGTAGGTCTCCACCTGGGAAAATGCACCAGTGCACCTAAGACCCCAACTCTTAAGTAGAAACAGTTCAAATAAAAAATTTTAAATTGTCATTTAAAGCAATGAGATCTGGACTTCCCTGGTGGCGTATTGGTAAAGAATCCACCTGCCAGGCTTCCCAGGTGGCACAGTGGTTAAGAATCTGCCTGCCAATGCAAGGGACGTGAGTTCGAGCCCTGGTCCGGGAAGATCCCACATGCCTTGGAGCAACTAAGCCCGTGCACCACAACTACGGAGCCTGCCCTCTAGAACTCGTGAACCACAACTACTGAGCCCATATGCCACAACTACTGAGCTCACATGCCGCAGCTACTGAAGCCCATGCTTCTAGAGGCTGTGCTCTGCAACAATGAGAAGCCTGCATACCGCAACGATCAGTAACCCCTGCTTGCTGCAACTAGAGAAAGCCCACGCACAGCAAGGAAGAGCCAGTGCAGCCAAAAATAAATTTAAAAAATAAATAAATAAAACAATGAGATCCAAATATCAGGAGAACTCATTGGAACACCTGAGGAGTACTGAGAAGCTGATGGTACACGAAGGGCCTATGCTGGTATGGAGTGTCAGTTTGGGATAGACTCCAGATGTCCTCTGGGGGATATCTATGATAACCTGCTGGCTATGCCATGCAAATATCAATGAAAATTTGTCAATCTAAGAGAGAAATAGAGAATTTTATTTGAGCCAATCTGAGGAGCATAACTTTGGAGACAGTCCTTGGAAAGCTGAGACTATTCTGCCCATCAGACGTCACACATAAACTTTTTGAGGCACAGGGTAATATATCAAAGTGACATACTGACAGTTTACATAGTCCAGATCTATCCATATAAGGCAAGTAGTGGGTTATTGTGACCACTTAAAGGATTAAGAAAGGAATGTTATCTCCTAAGGAGTTACCTTGCTGGTGCCAGGAGGGAATTGCTCTTTTGGTTGAGTAGGCATTCCTATGTTTTCTAAGGAGGTCTAGTTAATGTATAATGCAGATGCACAATGCGTACAAAGGGGAGGGAGGAGGTACGAGAGAAAATTTCATGTTTAAATTTTTATCTTGCCTTAAAAATAATTTTATTTTATCACTTTCATTGCCTCTCAGAGCAATGACATCATATACATCATGTAGCTTCTGGAAAACTCTACCATATACACATAAGAGAATGAGAATAAAATTAATGAATGACTTAAGGATTATCACAAAAAATAATATTGATCTACAAACTCTGTTAGAGGTCTTGTATTCTCAGGCCATACTTTGAGAACTACTGCTCTGAATAGAATGAAAGGTTCCTAATGGCATCTTTTCAGCCAACTAAAATGCCTGTCATTCCCTCTGGTATACCAGGCTATTTCAGAACCTCTGGAATGTAGCCCACAATAGATAGAAGTCTGAGATGGAACACAAAATTCTTCATCTGTGGTATACATATTGCTACTGTCTTAGGGTTCTACAGAGAAATGGAGCTTATAGGGTAAGTGTGTGTGTGTGTGTGTGTGTATGTATGTGTGTGTGTTATAAAGACATACATTTTAAGAAATTGGTTCACAGAAATATGGAGGCTGATAAGTCCAAAATCTGCACTGTGAGCTGACAGTCTGGAGACACAGAGAAGAGCTGATGACTTGCAGCTCAAGTCCAAGGCTATTGGCTGCAGAATTCACTTTCGCTCAGGAGAGGTCAGTTTTTTTGTTCCATTTAAGCCTTCAGCTGATTGGGTGAGGTCCACCTACATCATGGAGGGCAATCCACTTTACTCAAAGTCCACTGACACAAGTGTAAATCATATCCCAAAACACTCTCACAGGACCATCTATGATAATGCTTGACTACACATTTGAGCTCCAACGCCCAGCTAATCTGACACATACAATTAATCATTACACCTTCATTCAGTTACTCAATCAAATACTATTTTAGATGCTTCTGTGAAGTACTTTGCAAATATGATTAAGGTCCCAAATTTTTTAAAAAAGGAAATTATTCTTTGTAATGTTTATCAAACAAGTAACTCTGAAAAAGAACCTTCTCTTCTTGGTGAAAGAGATTTGAAGAATGAGAAGATTTAACACAAAAGACAGTCTCCATTTCTAGCTTTGGTAATGTAGGAGGTTAGGAATGTGAGTGGTCTCTCAGAACTGAAAGTAGACCCTGCCAGCTAACAAGGAAATGGTGACATCAGTCCTAAAACTGCAAGGAAAGAAATTGACCGACAATTTCAATGAGCTTTATATTCTTCCCAGACCTCCAGAAAGGAAGTCATTGTAGCCAATACCATGATTTGAGTATGTACAATCTCCAGAAGAGAACCATGCCAACCTGTACCTCTTCCTGTGACTTACACAACTATGAACTAATAAATAGCTATTGTTTTAAGCCACTAAATTTATGCCAATTTGTTACATAGTGATTAAAAACTAATAAGTAGCCCATGTTATTCTTTTTTTTTTTTTTTTTTTTTTTTTTTTTAAATTAATTAATTTTATTTGGCTGCATCGGGTCTTAGTTTTGGCATGCAGGACCTTCCGCTGTGGCGTGTGGGCTCTAGAGCGCTTGGGCTCAATAGTTGCGACGCGTGGGCTTAGTTGCCCCACGGCATGTGGGGTCTTAGTTCCCTGACCAGGGATTGAACCCCCGTCCCCTGCATTGGAAGGCGGATTCTTAACCACTGGACCACCAGGGAAGTCCCAGCCCATGTTATTCTTGCTGTCCAGGAGAACCTTCCCCAGTACTTGTCCTCTTGCCCCCTGCTTTTGTACGCTTGGTCTCTGGAGAAAGTTATATCTGAGCCCAGTTCCAGGCTTCCTTGCCCACCTGGAGACACAGCCACTAAAGGAACAAACACAGTAAAAGGAGAAAATTCCAAAAAATAATTTTTTCATAATGATTATGAAATAACAGAACTACTGACTCATCTTGCTTTAGTTAAATGTATAATTAAGAAAATATGTTGGATAGGGACTTCCCTGGTGGTCTGGTGGTTAAGAATCTGCCTTCCAATGCAGGGGACATGGGTTCAATCCCTGGTCGGGGAACTAGGATCCCACATGCCGCAGGGCAACTAAGCCTGAGTGCCGCAACTACTGAGCCTGTGTGCCACAATAAACGAGAAGCCAGTGCACCGCAATGAAGAGCCTGCGCACTGCAGCAAAAGATCCCACATGTTGCAGCGGAGATCCAGCGTGCCACAGCTGAGACCTGATGCAGCCAAATAAATAAGTAAATAAATAAGAAAACGTGTTGGATATATCCTGGCAATAGTCAAGCAGATGTTTTACATATGTTGATTAATAACTGCGACTAAAAGTATATATCCAAACCAAGAGTAATTTCTTGGTATTCTGTGAGACAATGCATTGCAGAATTTTTTTAAAAAAGTCTCCAAAATTAAATAGTAATCTTTGATATTAGTCCCAGGCTTTGAGGACAGCTATGTTCTTATTAAATGTAGACATTCTTAGCTTCAAATTCTTGACAATGTAATTTTTTTTTCCAATCAGAAGAACTATTCTTTAGAGGGAGATTTTCTTTTTTTTTTTAAAGGAATTCCTTTATTTTTATTTTTCAATTTATGGCTGTGGTGGGTCTGTGTTTCTGTGCGGGGGCTTTCTCCAGTTGCGGCAAGCGGGGACCACTCTTCATCGCGGTGCGCGGGCCTCTCACTGTCGTGGCCTCTCTTGTTGCGGAGCACGGGCTCCAGGCGCACAGGCTCAGTAGTTGTGGCTCACAGGCCCAGTTGCTCCGCGGCATGTGGGATCTTCCCAGACCAGGGCTCGAACCCATGTCCCCCACATTGGCAGGCAGATTCTCAACCACTGTGCCACCAGGGAAGCCCGGAGATTTTCTTATGAAGCTAATGAAACTAACATTTCAGGGCCCTGTCATTCTCTTGGGTCTCTTCCTAAGCCGTGGGCTGGGTTCTGTTTTGCCCTCCATGTGCCAAGCCAGAAATACCAAGGAAGTAACATCCTCTGACATCAAACAATGTGCATTCCTTAAATATTTGAAGAAAACTAAAGAACTTGAAAAAAAATTGAACAGAAGCTGAAACCACACTTTTTGGATGGAGCTCAAATGCAGGCGCACCTCAGATTGGGACTTGAACCCATAATCCCTGATTTAAGAGGGGACTCAAACCTGCTGTCTTTTTATTGAACAGTCGTTTGGTCTTAGGACTTAACTGAAGCTCAGTTTCTTTTGTCTTGGTACAGAAAGAATTCAGCATGAGGCAAAGGCGCAGGCAAAAAGTAAGTTTATTACCATAGGAGGCCCTTTCTGACCTCTCTTAGTAGGTCAATTCTCCTCCTTCATTGTGTTTGCCAAAGTTGCCATTTTGCACTTGCTTGTGTGATTATTAAATTAATATGCTTCTCCTATTAGACTGTGTGTCTCTTCCACTATACTTTCTCAACATCAGCATTAGTAACATTTTGGGCAGAATAATTCTTATGTGTGTATACATATGTGTGGGGAGTGGTCTGTGCATTGTAGGATGATTGCAGCATCCCCAATCTCTATTCACTAGATGCCAGTAGCACACCGCAAATTGTGGCAGCCGCAATGTCTCCAGACATTGCCAAATGTTCCCTTGGCAGGTAGGAAACCTTCTTCCTTCCATTGAGAGCCACTGCACTAGACTGTGACTGAGTTTATTAGCATAGGACGCTGTGAGAGATACAAGTGGGCAGGCAAGGGAGTGCAGCCCCAGAACTAGGAGGACTACATTTTTATAATCAAAGAAAAAGTGGAGAGGGGAGGAGACCACCTTCTTCCTCATTCTTGGGTAGACATCAAGGCTTACATGATTAGTACCCCTTTGACCTATATGGTGTAACTAGGACTGTCATGACGCTGTTTAAATCATACATATTATTAGCAAATGGGTGGTGACATATACTAAAATATGATAATTCATCTCAGGTTTTGGTATAATGTTCCTTTTCACCTAGTTTCTTTTCCCTTTCACCTATATTCTTGTCTTGGCTACATGCAGGAATGCACTATTTTTCAGGGTCTGTTATCTTATAGACCTGCAAAGGCTGAATGCAGTTTTTTGTTTTTTTTTTAATTGGAGTACAGTTCATTCACTATGTTGTGTTACTTTCTGCTGTACAGCACAGTGTATCAATTATACATATACAAATATCCAAACTCTTTTAGATTCTTATTATCTTTTACAAACATATTTCCCCCTCAGTATTTTGAAGATTAGGCCTTTTGCAGGCCTACCTAATGTCGAAACAGAAAAGATAGGTGTTGGTGAGTAACACGCCTGGTAAATGATCATCTCTGGAGGTCATCTCTTATGTCTGATAAGTATGGCTGCTCATACTCAATTTAGGTTCTTGTTTGCATGCAGTATCTTTTATTTTCCCTCCACTGTTAGCCTTTGTTTGTCAACAGCATATAGTTGAATCCTATTTTGTTAAAACTTATTCTGTCAATCTATGGTTTTTAAAATTTTTTAATTTTGTTTTTGGCCACGTGTGGCATGTGGGGTCTTAGTTCCCTGGCCAGGGTTCAAACCTGTGCCCCCTGCAGTGTAAGCGGGGATTCTTAACCACTGGACTGCCAGGGAAGTCCCAATCTATAACTTTTTTTTTTTTTTAATATTTAATTTTATTTTTGGCTGCATTGGGTCTTTGTTGCTGCACATGGGCTTTCTCTAGTTGTGGCGAGCGGGGGCTACTCTTTGTTGCAGTGCGCGGGCTTCTCCTTGTGGTGGCTTCTCTTGTTGTGGAGCATGAGCTCTAGGCACGAGGGCTTCAGTGGTTGCGGCACGTGGGCTCCATAGTTGTGGCTCGCGGGCTCTAGAGTGCAGGCTCAGTAGTTGTGGTGCACGGGCTTAGTGGCTCCGCGGCATGTGGGATCTTCCCAGACCAGGGATCAAACCTGTGTCCCCTGCATTGGCAGGCAGACCCCCAACCACTGCGCCACCAGGGAAGCCCCCAATCTATGACTTTTAATTGAGCAGTTTATAACATTTGAAGTAATTACTGGGGGCTTCCCTGGTGGTGTAGTGGTTAAGAATCCTCTTGCCAATGCAGGGGACATGGGTTCAAGCCCTGGCCTGGGAAGATCCTGCATGTCACAGAGCAACTAAGCCAGTGAGCCACAACTACTGAGCCTGCACTCTAGAGCCCACGAACCACAGTTGCTGAAGCTCGCGTGCCTAGAACCCATGGTCCGCAACAAGAGAAGCCACAGCAATGAAAACCCCGTGCACCACAACGAAAAGTAGCCCCCACTCGCTGCAACTAGAGAAAACCTGCGCACAGCAGCAAAGACCCAACACAGCCAAAAATAAAAAAACAAAACAAAACAAAAAAGTAATTACTGGGACTTCCCTGGTGGCGCAGTGGTTAAGAATCTGCCTGCCAGTGCAGGGGACACGGGTTCATACCCTGGTCCGGGAAGATCCCACATGCCGTGGAGCAATTAAGCCCATGCACCACAACTACTGAGCCCGAGTGCCACAACTACTGAAGCCCGCGCACTTAGAGCCCATGCTCTGCCACAAGAGAAGCCACTGCAATGAGAAGCCCGCTCACTACAATGAAGAGTAGCCACTGCTAGCCAGAAATAGAGAAAGCCTGCATGCAACATCGAAGACCCAATGGAGCCAAAAATAAATAAATAAATTAATTAATTAAAATAAAATAAAGTAATTACTGATTGGGGGACTTCCCTGGTGGTCCTGTGGTAAAAAATCCACCTTCCAATGCGGGGGATGCAGGTTCGATCTCTGGTTGGGGAACTAAGATCCTACATGCCACAGGGCAACCAAGTCCGGGTGCCACAACTACTGAGCTTGTGGGCCTCAGTGAGAGAGCCCCTATGCTGCAAACTACAGAGCCCATGCACTCTGGAGCCTACATGCCGTGCGCCACAACTAGAGAAAGAAAACCCGTGCGCCTCAGTTAGAGAGAAGCTGGCATGCCGCAATGAAGAGCCTGTGTGCTGCAAGGAAAAGATCACACATGCTGCAACTAAGACCCGACACAGCAAAAAAAAAATGCTGCTTTAATAAAAAAAGTAATTATTGATAGGAAAAGACTTACTATTGCCATTTTGTTCATTGTTTTCTGTCTGTCTTGTGGCTTTTTTTCGCCTTCCACTTCTCTTATGCAGCCTTCTTTTGTACTTCATTGATTATTTGTCGTTACATGTTTTGTTTACCTTCTCTTTGTTTTCTGTATTTTCTATAAATATTATCTTTTGGGTAACTTCTCAAAAAAATAAAACGTCTGAACGTTATAACAAACTCTTCTATTTTATTTATTTTATTTTTTGGCCATGGCTCACGGCTTGCAGGATCTTGGTTCCCCAACCAGGGATTGAACCCTGTGCCATGGCAGTGAAAGTGTCAAGCCCTAACCACCAGACTGCCCATAACAAACTCTTTTAAGCTGATAACAACTTTAACTTTAATACTCTTTTACATGTCTGTCCCTCCACTTTCCATTACTGATTACACAAATTACCTCTTTTAATATTGTATATCCATCAATATTGTTTTATACTTTCTATGCTTCTGTTTTTTAAACTCTATGCCAAGTTTAAAAGTGGTTTATGCACCTATATAACAGCACTATAGAATTCTATATTTGACTATATATTTACCTTTACCAGAGAGGTTTATGCTTTTGTATAGTTTCTCTTTTTAGCGCTTTCACAACAACTGTACAGCACTTTCACATCAACTTGAAGAACTCCCTTCAGTATTTCTTGTAGGGAAGGTCTAGTGATGAACTTTTGTTTATTGGAACAGTCTTAATATCCCCCTCATTTGTAAAGGACAATTTTGATGGATATAGTATTCTTGAAGCGGGCAGTTTCTTTGTACTTTTCCATTCACTTCTAGCCTGTAAAGTTTTTGCTGAGAAATCCCCTAATAATTTTCTAGGAGCCCTGCTGTATATAGGTAACTTTTCTCCTGCTGCTTTCAGGATTTTCTCTTTGTGTGTGACTTTTGATAGTTTGATTACAGCGTGTCTCAGTCTAGGTTTCCTTGAATTCATTACAGTAGGATATTATGAGCTTCTTTTTTTGTTTGTTTGTTTTGGCTGTACTGCACAGCTTGTGGGATCTTAGTTCCCCAACCAGGGGTTCAACCCAGGCTCTCAGCAATGAAAGTGTGGAATCCTAACCACTGGACCACCAGGAAAGTCCCTATTGTGAGCTTTTTGAATTTGTGTTTTCATTTCCTTCTTCAGATTTGGAAACATTTTGGTCATTATTTTTTGAAACACACTCCTGACCCTTTCTCACTTTCTTCTCCTTGTGGGATTCTCATGTTGCATATGTTGATTGATAGTACTCCAAAAGTCCTTCAAACTCTGTTTTTTTCTTTTTCCTTGTTTCCTTTTCATTTCCTTTCCTTTCCCTTCACCCTCCCCCCACCGCCCTCCCTCCCTCCCTTCCTTCCTTCCTTCCTTCCTTCTTCCTTTCTTTTCTTTCCCCCTACCCCCCCCCCCATCTTTCTTTCTTTCACCCTCTACCTCCAAACATTTAAATATCCTTTCTTTGAGTAGACTGATTCTTTCTTCTGTCTGGTAAAGTCACCGGTTGAACCCCTCTGCTGAATATTTCACTTCACTTATTGTAATTTGTAGCACTAAAATTTCTCCTTGGTTTTTATTTATAGTTTCTATTTCTTTGCTAATAATCTCATTGTATTCATGCATTTTCCTGATTTCATTTATTTGTCTACCTATGCTCTCTTTTAATTCACTGGGCATTTGAATTCCTTGTCTGGTAATCATATTTTTCTGTTTCTTTAGGGTTGGTTTCCGACTGAATGGATAAAAATCCAGACTATTTCCAACAGACTCATATGATTGCTTTAGGTTGCCGCCACTGAGTACAGAGGACTAAGGTCCCATTGAAACACATATTTATTGAAAAGATAATGAATTTTAGCTTCAGTGGACAATTCTTTGAAACATTCTTACCTTAAGGCCAGAAGAATCTGTCTTCCATAATTCACATCTCTTATAAGTCACTCATTTACAAGGTACTGCTCAATGCCTTTTAGGTTATTTGCAGGTTATGCAACCATCACCATAATCTAGTTTTAGAACATTTTCTTACCCAGTATTCATTAGCAGTCACTCCACATTCCTCCTGCCCCAACTCTAAGATAGCATAAATTATTTTCTGTCTCTGATTTTGCCCATTCTGAACATTTTCTATAAATGGAATCATTAATATGTGATCTTTTGTGACTGGCTTCTTTTATTTAGCATAATGTCTTCAAGGTTCATTCATATTGTAGCCTACGTTAGAATTTCCTTCCTTTTTAAAACTGGATGGTATTACATTGCATGTATATACCACATTTATTTACACATTCATTCATCAGTGGACATTTGGGTTGCTTCTGTCTTTCAGTAACTGTCTGCTATGAACAAGGGTGTACAAATACCTCTTTGGGTCCTTGCCTCCTTGCTTTCAATACTTTGGGGTATATACTCAGAAATGAAATTAATGGATAATATGGTAATTCTACATGTTTACCTCTTCTAGGATCTTTCATACTATTTTTCATGGTGACGCACCATTTTGCATTTCCACTAGCAGTGCACAGGGTTTCAATTTGCCCACATACTTGCCAACTTACTCCTTTCTTTCCTTCCTTCCTTCCTCCCTCCCTCATTCCCTCTCTCCCTCTCTCCCTCTTCCTTCCTTCCTTCCTTCCTTCCTTTCTTTCTTTCTTTCTCTCTCTCTCTTTCTTTCTTTCTTTCTTTCCTTCTTTCTGTTTTTCTTTCTTTCTTTCCTCTCTCTCTCCTTCCCTCCCTCCCTCTGGAAGAAACCAAGAGAGAGCAGAGGTGGCTAACAACACAACCTTTATATCCAACAAAACAAACTTTAAGTAAAAACCAGTAATGACATAAAGATGTTCATTATAGAAAGACAAGGAGGTCAATTCATCAAGAAGATGTAACAATCATAAATATATATGCTTACCACAATGAAGCACTTAAATATATGAAGCAAATATTAAGATATATGAAGGGAGACATAGATAAGTATAAAATAACAGTAGGGGACATCAATACACCACTTTCAATAATTGATAAATCATCCAGACAGGGACTTCCAGTGGTTAAGAATCTGCCTTCCAATGCAGGGGACGCAGGTTCGATCCCTGGTAAAGGAACTAAGATCCCACATGCCACGGGGCAACTAAGCCCTCACTTCGCACCTACTGAGCCCACAAAGTCTGGAGCCTGCATGCCACAACAAAGAGCCCACTCATCCCAATGAAAGATCCCACGTGCCACAAGTAAGACCCAAGGCAGCCAAATAAATAAATAAATAAAATACACCTGAGATCACAGTGAACAGATTCTGTAAAAAGGAAATCATGGGGGCTTCCCTGGTGGCGCAGTTGTTGAGAATCTGCCTGCTAATGTGGGGGACACGGGTTCGCGCCCTGATCCAGGAAGATCCCACATGCCGCGGAGCAACTAGGCCCGTGAGCCACAACTACTGAGCCTGCGCGTCTGGAGCCTGTGCTCCGCAACAAGAGAGGCTGCGATAGTGAGAGGCCCGTGCACTGTGATGAAGAGTGGCCCCCACTTGCCACAACTAGAGAAAGCCCGCGTGCAGCAACGAAGACCCAACACAGCCAAAAATAAATTAAAAAAAAAAAAAGGAAATCATGCAGACAAAACATCACAAGGAAATGTTGGACTTGAACCATACTTGAGACTAAACATCTAAACAGACATATATAGAACATTCTAACAGTAGCAGAATATACATTCTTCCTAGGCATGCATGCAAATGTCTCCAGGATAGCTCCAAGACAGATCTTATGATAGGACACAAAAGACAGATCTTATGATAAAAGCAAATTTCAGATGATTGACATGATGCCAAATATCTTTTCTGAGAAATGGTATGAAACTACAAATCAACAACAGGAGAAAAGCTGGAAAACTTACAGCTATGTGGAAATTAAACAACACACTCCTGAATAAGAACTGGGTCAAAATATATAAAAAGAGAAATTTAAAAAATCTTAAAACAAAGGAAAGTGGAAAGACAGCATATCAAAACCTATGGGATGCAGCTGTAACCGTTCTAAGACAGACATTTATAGGGATAAAAGCCTATATTAAGAAAAAAATAAGATCTCAAATAAATTTACACATCGAGGAAATGGGAAAAGAAAAACAAACTAAAGCCAAAGTTAGCAGAAGGCTGGAAATAACAAAGATCACAAAAGGAAAAAATGGCACAGAAACCAGTGAAGCAATAAAAATGATCAACAAGAGCTGTTTTTTAAAAAGGATAAACAGATCGACAAACCTTTAGCCAGACCAATTAAGAAAAAGAAAACTCAAATAAAATCAATAATTAAAGAGGAGATATTACAACTAACACAACTGAAATACATAGGAATAGGATCAGAAGAAACTACTATGATCAGTCAAATGACAACAAATTTGATAACCTAGAAGAAATGAATAAATTCCTAGAAATATACAACATATCAAAACTGAGCCACGATGATAGAAATCAGACCAGTAATATGTAAGGAGACTGAATCAGCAATAAAACACCTCCTAAAAATGAAAGTCCAGGAACCGATAGTATCACTGGTGATTTCTACCAAATGTTTAAAGAGATAATTAACATATACCCTTTTAAAATTCTTACAAAATACTGAAGAGGAGGGGACATTCTAAATCTTATTTTAATAGGACAGCATTACTCTGATAACAAAGTGAAAGATACTACAAGAAAAGAAAACTACAGAACAGTATCACTGATGAATACAGATTAAAAAAACTCAACAAGATACTAGGAAATCAGATTTAACTGCACATTAAATGAATCATACACCATGATCAAAAGGGATAATAAAATAAAATTTATATTTTAAGGCAGGTCAAGAAAATTTAAACATAAAATTCTCTCTCTCTGGCCATTTGGACCTCCTCCCTTACTTCCTATGTGCAGTGTGCATCTGTATTACACATCGACCATACCTTCTCAAATGTGGGAATGCCTGCTCAACCACAAAGATCATTTTCCCCCCTTTCTTCTGATACCAGCAGTGTAACTTCTTAAAAGGTTAGTGTTCTTTCCCAGTTCTGTAGGCGGTCATTGTGACTTGCTCCTCCCTTTGTATGTGCTTAACTGGACTATGTACATTTGGTGAACTTTATGTAAAGTGTCAGGATGTCATTTTGATGTATGATTCTTTGTCTTGAAAATGTTCATGACTATGCTTTCAACTTCTAACAGGTGGAAGAGTTTTCAGAGTTCTCTGAGAGTCTTTCTCCTAGGTTATAATCCACAGTTTGGCTTGTATAAAATTATTTTTATTTTATCTTAACTTGATAATGGAATTTTCATCAGCAGGGATGTATCCCTGGAATGCAAGAATGGTTCAACATAGGCAAATCAATAGATATAATACACACATTAATAGAATAAAAGATAAAAAATGGATATGATCATTTCATAAAACTATGTGACAAAGTAAAACATCCTACAATCTCTACACATTGCATACAGAAGGAAATACCTTGACAAAATAGAGGACATATATAAGAAGCTCTAGTTTCATGTTAACTGGTGAAAGGTTGAATCTTTTTATCTAAGATCAGGAACAAGACAAGGGTGCCCACTCTCATCACTCTTATTCAACATAGCACTGGAAATCCAAGCCAGAGCAATTAGGCAATTTAAAGAAATAAAAGGCACCCAAAGTTGAAAAGAAAGTAGTGATATCGACTTTGTATTAAATGTGATCTTATATATAGAAAACCCTAAATACTCCACAGAAAAAATTAGAATGGATGGGCTCAGTAAAGCTGCAGAATAGAAAATCAGCATACAGAATCAGTTGCATTTCAATACACAATGAAATATCTGAAAAAGAAGTAAAGAAACAATTCCATTCACACCAAAATAAAAATACCTAGGAATAAGTTTAATCAAGGAGATGAAATAGAAAACTACAAGATCCTGATGAAAGAAACTGAAGAAGACACAGACAAACGGAAACATACCATGTTCGTGGATTAGAAGAATTAATTTTGTTGTAATGTTCATAGCACCCAAAGCCACATATAGATTTAATGTAAATCCTATCAAAATCCCAATGATATTTTTCACAAAATAAAAGAGAAAAATTTGAAAACTCACATGTTACTTTGTTGTACAGCAGATACTAACCCAACATTGTAAAGCAACTATACCCCAATAAAGAAAAACAAACAAACAAACTCATATGGAATCACAAAAGACCTTAAATAACCAAAGCAATCCTGACAAAGAAGAACAAAGACAGAGGTGTCACACGTCCTGATTTTAAACTATACTACAAAGCTACAGTAATCAAAACAGTATGGTACTGACATAAAAACAGATACATAGTTCAATGGTACAGAAGTGAAAGTCCAGAATTAAGCCCAAATATATATGGACAATTTGTTTATGATAAAGGAACAAATTACATAAAGAGACAATTTCTTCAATAAATGGTGTTGGGAAAACTGGGTAGCCCCATGAATAAAAATGAAACTAGATCACTATCTCACATCATACACCATGATCTTTCGCAGAAAGAAAAGGGGTTTATTGCAGGGCGACCAAGCAAGGAGACACAAGGTAGAGCTCTCAAATATGTCTCACTAGTGGCAAGGTGAGGTGGACATTTAACGATTAGGGCTTTGGGGCATTTTAAAGAAGGGAGAGACTGGTAGGTTACAAAGTTTAAGGAAGTGCTAAGTTCCCATGTGCATATGCAAGCAGGCTTTGTGCCTCTTCATGGGTTGCATAGGCAAATTCCAGGGGGAGTTGGTATGAAATGTGGGGAAATTTATGGCTGTTGACATCAAAACGTCACCCACTGGACAAACAAGTTTATTCTGCACAAACTCTGATCAGTCTTATTGTTTGCATCCAGTTTTGTTTTCTTATAAATGAAGGGGATTTCAGCAAGCTGCTTTCTTATTTGCCATCCTGTAAGACTAGCTAAAGAATTTCTATTAGTCATCAGTTTCTTTCAACCCTATAGGGCATACTTCCTCTTAACCCTATGGGACACAGTCTCAGTATATTAATCATAATTGTTTAAAATTCTCAGTCTGATAATTCCAGCATCCCTACCATAACTGGTTCTGATCTCTGCTCTGTCTCTTCAAATTGTGTTTTTTGCCTTATATTATGCCTTAGAATTTTTCTTACTATCTGGATATGGTGTATCAGGTAAAAGGAACGGCTATGGTGTAGGAGGAGGGGAAGAATTCTGTAATCTCATAATTAGGTCTTCGAATTTCAGGGAATGCGTGTCTCTGGGTTGTGACTTTATTAGTGCTTCTTTGTTCCCCCACTCCCTTGATGGGACAGAATGGCTACCGTGGGCTGCTGTTTTGTATTTCCCTTCTCCCAGACCAGTTATGCTCTGATAAAACTTCAGCAGGCTCTGGTTAACAAGTTTCTTTTTAGGGGAGGCCCTGATAAGAAGAACAATGCTTAGGTGTATTTCAAGTGGTTCTTTTTCTCTTCTCCTTAGTGGAAACATGAAGAGATTTTTCTCTGATATTAACTGTGAGGACCTAGTAGAGATCCAGGAGGTAAAACTCACAAAAGTGGTGCCTCCTGCCCCAGATGACTTGTCCTCTTAGCATTTTTAACATAGAGTTAGAGTCCACTTTGAGACTTTAGAAATTTGTCAATTACAGTTCAAACTCTCTTGCCTCATCACTTGTTCCTTCGGAGTTTTCTACTCTAGTAAGATGTGAATCCGTGTATCTTTGTTTGTCCCTCCAATTTTGGGGGTGTGTTTTGCCTGTAACCTCACCTCTGGATGAATGTAAGAAGAGTTGTAAATTTTTCAGTTTGTTATTAGGATGGAGTAATGACTTCCAACCTCCTTATACACTGAATTAGAAAACTTATATGACAGATAAACTGAGGATGATGATTTTTAAAATCAGATTTGAATATTTTTATTGGAATTTCATTACATTTGAATACCAATTTGTATATAATTTATATCTTCTTCTCATCCAAGAATACTGTAATAACTTTAAAAGTACAAGATTGGGAATTCCCTGGTGGCCTAGTGGTTGGGACTCTGGACTCTCACTGCTGTGGACTGGGTTGTGATATTGCAATTGAGGACTGCAGGTTTGCTGTATGGTGTGTCTGTATGTGCTTTGTTACACAAGCCTGTTTGTGACATTACCTGCTAGAAGAGGCTCATAAATCTCTAGCATTTCCTTTAACCATGTGTTCAGATGGGAACAGCTTTTCATATTCTGTTGGGCCTCTTTCTGAATTAATAATCACTCCCTGAAGTCTTGAAGCAGTGCAGTGGTTTTCACACCATGTCCCGTGGAGCTGGAATTCAAGCTGTGGTGAGGAGTAGGGTGGGTGGGTGGGGATTCCAGGCTCTTCCTTGCTTCAGCTGAGCAGCTCCACTTTTCCTGGCTCTAGTGGCCTGGTTCTTCATGAGACTGCATATGAAGATGAGTTTCCTGTTCTGTGAGGCTGCATGGTTTACACAGCAGATTGGACATTCCAGTGTGGTCCGTGTTGGATGTATGCTCTGACCCTTCCCAGCCACTTTATTTTCTCCATTATTTCAGGAGCTCACACTTGAAAGGAGGATGACAGTGTAACAAGTTAAATGGCTGGGAAAAATAATTCATGCATAATTGTTCACGCAAAATTGTTTGTAAGCAATGGTTAATGAATATTATCTAATTCGTGTAGGCTTCCTACTTGCGCTGGATGACCTGTTGATTCCTACCTGGGGGCTGCTGGTCTCTAGATAAAATTTACTAGCAGTTTTTGATAAAAATGCTTAGTAGTGATTCCTTAGCAAGACAGTATGTCTTGCAGAGAATGAAAGACAACTTAATTCTGATGCTGGTATTGGAATTACAGCTGAGTGGCAGGCTTCCATGGTAGTCAAAGAATCCCTATGTATCAGCCATTAACTGGTGTGTTTCTATTTATTTATTTATTTATTTTCTCTGTTGCTCGTCTTCATTGCTGAGCGCAGGCTTTCTCTAGTTGAGGAGAGCGGGAGCTACTCTTCATTGTGGTGTGTGGGCTTCTCATTGTGGTGGGTTCTCTTGTTGCAGAGCAGGGGCTCTAGGTGCACAGGCTTCAGTAGTTCTGGCATGTGGGCTCAGTAGTTGTGGCTCACAGGCTCTAGAGGGCAGGTTCAGTAGTTGTGATGCAGGAGCTTAGTTGCTCCTCGGCATGTGGGATCTTCCCAAGCCTTGAACCCATGTCCCCTGCACTGGCAGGCAGATGCTTAACCACTGTGCCACCAGGGAAGTCCTGGTGTGTTTTGTAAAAGAAGCCATATCTCTTTATCTTCATATCCCTAGCTCCCTAGTGTTCAACCGTTGTTTACTACCCATTAAAGCAACAAATTTACGTAGTAGGGGAGTATGGATATAGTCTAGTCTCATACTGACACATCATAAGGTGTTTCCAGATATCCAAGCAGTCACCAACAAAGCCAAGTAATAAACTAAGCACTGCCCACACTGGACAACCTAGTATCATGGGCCTCTTCACATGTACTTATAAAGTACACACAGACCCAATGAATTAAACTTCAAAACATGCTTAACATGATTCTAATCATGAGAACACAATCAAATAAATCCAGATTCTGATCATTTCTACAGGACAACTGATCTGAACTCTACATAAATCTTTTTTTTTTTTTTTTTTTTTTTTTTTTTTTAGCACAAGCACTTTTAGATCTTCTTTTTTTAAATTTATTTATTATTTATTTATTATTTATTTTTGGCTATGTTAGGTCTTCGTTTCTGTGCAAGGGCTTTCTCTAGTTGCGGCGAGCGGGGACCACTCTTCATTGCGGTGCACGGGCCTCTCACTATAGCGGCCTCTCTTGTTGTGGAGCACAGGCTCCAGACACGCAGGCTCAGTAGTTGTGGCTCACGGGTCTAGTTGCTCCGCGGCATGTGGGATCTTCCCAGGCCAGGGCTCGAACCCGTGTCCCCTGCATTGGCAGGCAGATTCTCAACCACTGCGCCACCAAGGAAGCCCCATAAATCTTAATGTTATAAAAAAATTTTTAAAGACAGGCTGATTTATACAAATTAAATTTAAGAAAAAATTAGCAAATGAACTTTGATGGATTTTTAAAATTGAGTTATCTTTAAAAACATTTGATGATAAATGAGAAAATTTAATATGGTTTGAATATTACATTGAATTTTTTCATTTTTTCATTTTTTTCTTTCTTTTTTTTTTGGTTATTACTGTTTACTCCATACCACTCACAAGGCACAGGGGTAGGTAGAGGCAGAGATATTTTAACCTTCTGTTTACAAGACTATGTATCCTGTGAAGTAGCAGCTTCTTCCACTCACATTATGTGTATTTTTAAAAGCCCCATATTTTAAGCTTGTTTCCCTGATTTTTATCTGAGATGGTGCTTACAGTCTTAAGAGTGGATATAAAATAAATCACATGGGGAGTGGAAGTGTATATTTTGCAGAAATTAATTACATTTTATAGTAAGAGTTTGATTTTATATTATTATTTTATAACTTCTAGGATTTTCTATAGCTCATTATATAACCATATAGTTTACAGTTATCTTTTTTTGATTGGTGAAGACTGTTGCTGTAGCAAGTAATTTCCTTTTATTTTTTTAATTGAAATATATTTGTTGAACAATATTATATACATTACAGGTGTGCAATAGAGTGATTCACAATTTTTAAAGGTTATGCTCCATTTATAGTTATTATAAAGTAATGGCTACATTCCCTGCATTGTACAATATATCCTTGTAGCTTATTTTATACAGAAGAGTTTGTACACTTTAATCCCTTACCCGTGTTCTTTCCCTTCTCTCTTCCCTCTCCCTACTGGTAACCACTAATTTGTTCTCTATATCTGTGAGTCTGCTTCTTTTTTATTATATTCACTAGTTTGTTGTAATTTTTAGATTACACACATAAGTGATAATATACAGTATCTTTCTTTCTTTGTCTGACATTTCACTTAGCATAATACCCACCAACTTGATCAATGTTGTTGCAAATGGCAAAATTTCCGTTTTTTAAAATGACTGAGTAGTATTACATTGTGTGTGTGTGTGTGTGTGTGTGTGTATTACATCATCTTTATCCATTCATCTGTTGATGGACAGTGGATTACTTTGATACCTTGGCTATTTTAAATAGTGCTTCTATGAAAACTGGGGTGCATTTGAATTAGAGTTTTCTCCAAATATAACCCAGGAGTGGTATTGCTGGGTCATATAATAGTTCTATTTTTAGTTTTTTGAGAAAGCTCCATACAGTTTTCCACAAAATTGGCATCACCAATTTACATTCCCACCAAGCTGCTCCTTGACCTCAGACAATACTACAAAGCTACAGTAATCAAAACACTATGTTCCTGGCACAAAAACAAACACACAGTCAATGGAATAGAATAGAGAGTCCAGAAATAACCCACACGCCTATGGCCAATTAAGTTATGACAAAGGAGGCAAGAATATACAATTGAGAGAAGATAGTGTCTTCAGCAAGAGGCATTTGGAAAACTGGACAGCTACATATAAAACAATAAGATTGGAACATTCTCTAACATCATATACAAAATAAACTCAAAATGGATGAAAAGTCTAGATGTAAGACTGGAAATCCTAAAACTCCTAGAGGAAACTATGGCAGAACACTCTTCGAAAGAAATTGTGGCAATATTTTTTTGGATCTGTTTCCTAGAAAAAAGGAAATAAAAGCAAACAAATGGGACCTGGTTAAACTTAAGAAAAGCAAACCATCAACAGAATAAAAGACAACTTACTGAACGGGAGAAAATATTTGCAAATGATATGACCGATAAGGGGTTAATAGCTGACATATATGAACAGCTAATACGTTTCTCCAAGGAAGACATAGAGATGGCCAACAGGCACATGAAAAGATGCTCAAAATTGCTAATTATTAGAGAAATACAAATGAAAACTGCAATGAGGTATCACCTTATAATAGTCAGAATGGTCCTCATCAAAAAGTCTACAAATAATAAATGCTGGAGAGGGTGTGGAGAAAAGGGAATGCTCCTGTACTGTTGGTGGGAATGCAAATTGGTACAAACACTATGCAGAACAGTATGGAGGTTCCTTAAAAAAACTAAAGACAGAGTTATCATATGATCCAACAATCCTACTCCTGGGAATATATCCAGATAAAACTCTAATTTGAAAAGAGACAAACTCAATGTTCATAGCAGCAGTATTTACAATAGCCAAGACGTGGAAGCAACTTAAATGTCCACTGACAAATGAGTGGATATAGAAGATGTGGTGTATACACACAATGAAATATTATTCAGCCATAAAAAAATAAAATAATGCCATTTGCAACAACATGGGTGAACCTAGAGATTACGATACTATCTGAAGTAAGTTGGACAGAGAAAGACAAATATTATGATATCATTATGCATGGCATCTAAAAAAATGATAGAAATAAACTTACTTACAAAACAGAAACAGACTCACAGATATAGAAAACAAACTTATGGTTACCAAAGGGAAAGGCAGGGGAGGGATAAATTAGGAGTTTAAAATTAGCAGACACACACTACTGTATATAAAATAGATAAACAACAAGCTCCTGTTGTATAGAACATGGAACTGTATTCAATGTCTTGTAATAAAATCTAATGGAAAATAATCAGAAAAAGACTATATATATTCAGATATGTATAACTGAATCACTTTGCTGTGCACCAGAAACAGCACAACATTGTAAATCATCTCTACTTCAATTAGAAAAATAAAGAGCTCATACAACTCAACATCAAAAAACCAAACAACCTGATTAAAAAATGGGCAGAAGAACTATGAATATTTTTCCAAAGAGGAAATGCAGGTGGCCAAGAGGCACATGAAAAGATGTTCAATATTGCTAATTATCAGGGAAATGCCAATCAAAACCACAAAGAGATATCACCTCACAACTGTCAGAGTGGCTGTCATCAAAAACACAAATAAATGTTGGTGAGAATGTATAGAAAAAGGGAACCATCAAACACTCTTGGTGGGAATGATGTCATTGAATACATGTTAATTTTCGTAGATGTGATGATACTGCAGTTATGTAAAAAACGTCTTTAATTTTAGTAAATATTAATAAAGAATTTAGGGGTAAAGTTCTATGATGTCTGTGAACTACTTATAAGTGGTTTAGAAATGGTAATACATATAGGTATACACACATATGTATTCTTAGTATGTGTGTATATATATATGTTCTGAATGCTGTAGAAACAATTTAGAAAACTCATTCAGAAGACTCTTTTCCTCTAAACCTCTCTTGGTGCCAAAATCTGTATTAGAATTGTTTAGAGAAAAGGAAAGAATAGAAGCAATTGATCTCTCTCTGGAGAATCTTATGGATGAGTTTTACAAATTGGTTCTGGGTAATTTGGAATTGGTTCTATAATCTGATTAGATTTAAAGACACTACTAATTGGGACTTCCCAGGTGGTCCAGTGGTTAAGACTCCACATTCCCAATGCAAGGGCCTGGGTTTGATACATGGTCAGGGAACTAGATCCCACATGCTGCGGGGCAACTAAGAGCCTGCATGTCATAACTAAGAAGTCTGTATGCTGCAAGTAAGAGTCAGCATGTCGCAAGTAAGAAGTCTGCATGCTGCAACTAAAAGATCGCATGTGGTGCAACAATGATCCTGCACGCAACAACAAAGATCCCACGTGCTGCAACTAAGAACCAGTGCAGCCAAATAAATAAATAAATATTTTTAAAGACACTACTAATTATTTCCAGTAATAGAGATACTTCATGTTGTGATATACCAATAGAGATAATCAAATATCACTACTGGATAGTCATAGCCAATTACTTTTAGGAATCAAGGTTCTGGGTTACCATGTATTTGGTACCTGAGAACATTCTGTCAGCTAGTGAGTATAATGGGCTTGGCTGGTTGTGCCTAATTGTGCTGTTATTATTAATTTTACCTTTATTCCAGTCTCCTTCTTCTCTTCCTTGCTCAAAAAGCCTCCTACCTGGTCTCTTGACCTCCAGCCTTTCTCCTCCCAATTCATCTTCTGTTGTCAGAATGATCTTCCCAGATTATTTTGGAGTGTAAAACTCTCCATGCTTTCCTTTGACTATAGGAGAAAATGTATGCAAATCCATACAGATAAGCTTGTCTGATCTCCCCAGAGGGTTTAATGTCTTTGCTTCGGCTCCCACTGCTACTGCTGTCTTTGCTTTTGATATACATTCCTGAATTGCTTAATGAGAAAGGAGTACCAATCTGTATCCTATTAGGATGCTAGTTCACCGAATTTTTACTGATGGTGTTCACTGTAGGTGGAAATAGCCCCTCCATTGTTGATTTTATTTATTTATTTATTTATTTGGCTGCGTTGGGTCTTCGTTGCTGCACGCGGGCTTTCTCTAGTTGCGGCGAGCAGGGGCTACTCTTTGTTGCGTGCAGTGCATAGGCTTCTCATTGTCGTGGCTCCTCTTGTTGCGGAGCACGGGCTATAGGTGTGCAGGCTTCAGTAGTTGTGGAACATTGGCTCAGTAGTTGTGGCTCGTGGGATCTAGAGCACAGGCTCAATAGTTGAGGCGCACAGGCTTAGTTGCTCTGCGGCACATGTGATCTTCCCAGACCAGGGATCAAACCCATGTCCCCTGCATTGGCAGGAGGTTTCTAAACCACTGCGCCACCAGGGAAGTCCCCCTCCATTGCTTATAGAGTGTGAACTTCTCCCTCAAAGTCATATTTATCCAATGTTTTTCTCTTTGACTTGAAGAGTAAGATACTTACTTCTCCTGTATAACTGAGCAAAGGGGTCAGGTACCCAGCTGAAGAAAGCCAAACTCTGAAAGTGGGATTTTGCAGCAAAATAAGAATCTATTGCAGGGCACCAAGCAAGGGAGTGGGAGACAAGCCTCGATCCACTGAAACTTGGTCTTTGAGTTAAGGGTTTTCAAAGGGGAAGAACAAAGAAGCTGGGGTTAACCATTGTCTTGTGACATTTCTTTCTTTCTTTCTTTCTTTCTTTCTTTCTTTATGGCTGTGTTGGGTCTTCGTTTCTGTGCGAGGGCCTTCTCTAGTTGTGGCAAGCGTGGGCCACTCTTCATCCCGATGCGCGGGCCCCTCACTATCGCGTCCTCTCTTGTTGCAGAGCACAGGCTCCAGACGCGCAGGCTCAGTAATTGCGGCTCACGGGCCCAGCTGCTCCCCGGCATGTGGGATCTTCCCAGACCAGGGCTCAAACCCGTGTCCCCTGCATTGGCAGGCGGATTCTCAACCACTGCGCCACCAGGGAAGCCCTTGTGACATTTCTTAATCATAGTTTTGGAAGTCAGGATGTCTCTGATTTATGACAGTCTGGCCAGGTGGTCCATGGCCTGGGGGTCTGTCCACTCATCTTGCCTTGGAGAAACAACCTGAGTTTGCATATTAACAATGATATCTATAATAGCAATTTGAGTATATTAATATGTTATGGAAAACAGGAAATTTAGTCATCTGAATGTGGTTGATCAGTGTTCAGTTAGCACAAGATTGAGCTCAGGGAGACAAAAACGGAAATAAAGTTTTGGATTGAGAGATTAATTATGAACTTGGTAAGGGAACTTGATTTTAGGGCAACTCAATTTTACCTTCACAAATCTGTCATGCATTTTCTAACACTGTTTCAAAATTGGAATTGTCTCGCTTTTATTTTTTTTAACCCAAAGGGGCTGCATGATTGATGTTGCCAGGGACCATTCATGCAATATATGATGCAAATATTTTGTTTCTTTGGGCACAGTTTAGACAAGTAAAGTAGGTGCTATGGATTTAACTTCCAAGTCTGCCCCTTCCTGGGTAATTTTTTCCAAGTCCTCACTCCTAAATGTCATCCTTAGGATGACTATAAGGAAAATTGAGATGTTGCCTTGTAAACTTTGCACCAATATAGAAATTAAAATACTATATTTACAACTCTTTGTTATTTTTCTAACAAAAATAAACAAGAAAAAAATGATTCTTTGTCCAACATTTTAAAAAAACATCTTTTAAAACAGTTCCCCCTGTGATTGATTGTCTTCACCTCTATACCTTGACACTTAAGTGGGTCAACCACATTTGAGTACTTTCCCTCGGGGATTAAATGTTGGTTAAAATGTCCTTCTTATTGAACAGACTTCACTGTAGTTCTGCTGTGATGCTAGCTGGAAATGGAGTTAATAGTAATATAGACTACTGTACTTTTAATGCCCTACCTGGGTTATATTCTGTTGTTTACTACTTAGTGCAAAATTCATTCAAAGAATATTAAATTTTAATCTTATATTTTATGGCTTTTAGGGGTTACTTGAGAGGAAGTAAGTATAGTAGCAGTAACAAGGAACTGGGGAAAAAATAGAAAATCCTGTGTAAATTTACAATTTTTAAAATTCTAAACACCTCTTTCTGTTAATAGAAAAGAAATGGCTTAATGGCTGCCTTGGGGTAACATAGAAGATGAGACATATGAGACATTACTGTATTCTTTCCCAGCACCTTGGAATATTTTTTTTTATACTGGAAATTTATTAGAAACCATGAATGCTTCGACAGACTTGACTGATACAGGCTGAACTCAAATCTTTTCAGTAGAGCAAGTGTCATAAAAATAAAAACCCCCAAGTATTGCTGCTGACAATTTTTCTTTGTCTTACAAGAAATAGTACACTAAAATACTTTTTAAAAGAGAAAAAGTCCATTATTTGAGGGACACATGGATGCATGAGCGATGTTGGCCATGATTTTAATGAACTATAGACAGCTATACTCTTTAAAAAAACTTTAAAAGTAATTGACGAGGAGGACCGTATGTTGTGATTGTATTTTTTCAAATTATCATTTGTTTGTTTTTCAATCCATAGTAGCCAATAGAACTTTTTGCAATAATGGAAGTGTTCTATAATCTGCACTTTCCAATATGGAAGTCCTTAGGTACAAATGACAACTGAGCAGTTGAAATGTGACTAGATGAATGGCATGTAAGAGATGAATGGAATTTTAAATTTGGTTTAATTTTAGTTAACTTATTGAGGTATGTACTGGGGTTCCTGGTTAAAATATTAAACAGTTTTAACTCTTTTCTCTCCCCGTGTATAATAAGATACACATGAATGAATGGGTATTTTGCCTCTTAAATGGTATTTCAAAAAAATTTACATGGAAAACCCTAATTATATATAACTCTCTCGACTGAAAAAATTGATGGGTGTATGGAAATCATGGTGTCTTGAATTAAGTGAAAATATTTTCATGTAAGTCTAGCTTATGACTTCTTCAAGTCTATTCTATCTGAAACGAAAATGAACCCCTATGTCCTAAGTTGCACAGAGTATAACTTACATTTTATTGAATGTACAGGAGACACATTATATTATTTCTAGCAGTTGTTTTTGGCTAGTAGATGAATGCCCTAAAATTAGCAAATTAACTACAACTCCTGGTTTGACAATTTGAATATTGTGGCTAAATTTGTTGTTTGCCTTAGGTGTTTGAAGATATTGAAAAGAAATTCTCAAACCTAGTCATTAACAGTGGAGAGGAATAAACTTAAACCAAGCCTCCCTTTGTTAGACTTGGCCTGCGCCATTTGAATGTGTTGTTGGAGTCTGAAGCAGCCAGCCATCAGACAGGAAATGAGAGCCATTAAATTAGAAACAGAGCCAACCAAGTCCATTTGCTAGGTGGATAGGGAATTACTCCCTTTACAGGAGACAGTTCTGAAAATGCACTTGGCAGTTCCCATTGCTTGTTTTTATTACACATTCTTTTGGGGGAGGTGCTGTATTATGAATATGTAACCTCTATCAACAGCAAAAGCTTATATTTGTGCGTATTTGGGTTGGCCAAAAAGTTCCTTCGCTTTTAAAGGAAAAATAAAAGACACATTTTTTATTTTAACTAAGAACTTTATTGAACAATGTATTCACCCTTTTGTTCCACTACCTTTTGCCATTTTTCAGGCAACTTCGTAATTCCATCTTCCCAAAACTTTTTTATAATTTGAACAAAGAACTCTTCCAGGTGCCTTTTACAGTCTTCCAGGAAATTGAAATTTTTTCCAAGAGAATTTTGTAAAGACCTAAATAAATGGAAATCCAAAGGTGCAATGTCTGGGGAATATGGCAGATTAATCAGAACTGCCCAGCCAAGCTGTAACAGTTTTTGCCTGGTCGTCAAAGAAACATGTGGTCTTGCATTATCCTGATGGAAGATTATGCATTTTCTGTTGACTAATTCCGGACACTCTTCATCGAGTGCTGCTTTCAGTTGGCCTAATTGGGAGCAGTACTTCTTGGAATTAATTGTCTGGTTTTCCGGAAGGAGCTCATAATAGAAGACTCCCTTCCAATCCCACCATATACACAGCATCACCTTCTTTGGATGAAGACTGGCCTTTGGTGTGGTTGGTGGTGGTTCATTTCACTTGCTCCATGATCTCTTCCATTCCACATTGTTGTACAGTATCCACTTTTCATTGCCAGTCACAAGCGAACCGGTTTGCAGGGCAGAAGTTGAGACACAGATATAGAGAACAAACATATGGGCACCAAGGGGGGAAAACTGTGGTGGGGTGGGGATGGTGGTGTGCTGAACTGGGCGATTGGGATTGACATGTATACAGTGATGTGTATAAAATTGATGACTGATTAAAAAAAAAAAATCCCAGGAAAAGAGAAAAATGGAAAAAAAAAAAAAAGGCTTGGGTATTGGGGCAGAGTTTAGGAAGGGGTGGAACTTAGGCAGGGGTGGGGTTTAGGGTGGGGCAGGACCTAGGCGGGTGGGGGGTGACGTTTGAGCATGTGGTGGGGCTCAGGACCCAGGCAGCTGGAAAAGACCATGGGGGCGGAGCCTAGGTGGGGCGGGGGCGGAGCCTAGGTGGGGTGGGGGCGGGGCCTAGGTGGGGCGGGGGGCAGGGCCTCTGCTTAGGATCTGGGCTGAAGGGGGGAGGCAGCACATGGAAAGGAGGGCCTCTGGAGTGGAGTTTCGGGGTAGGGCCCTGGGTGAGGTGTGTGGGTGGGGTTTAGGTCCAGCACGTTGGAGGGGGTCTCAGAGGGGGTCTCCGAGTGTAGAGGTCAGGCCCTGGGTGGGGCTGCGGGGGCGGGGCTTGGGCTCTGAGTGGCAGGAGGGAGGCTCCAAGGGCAGAGGATTAGGCCCAGCAGCCCAACAGGCCCCCCAGTGCTAAGTGGACAGAGACAGTGCCGGCTGCATTCCCTTCCGCTCCTCTGCGCCCCCCCCCCAGGGTCGCCCCCATCCCCGCTGGACCCCGAACCACAGGTGGGTCCCGCTGGGTGTAGGAACTCCTCCTGTCCCCCAGCCGCCCCTCAGGGGGCGCCGGTCCCGGAGGTCCGGCCTTTACTTGTGCGCCCCCTTCCCTCCCTCCCTCTCCCTCAGGACCCTCGTGGCTGGAGGGGGCCTGGGTGGGCAGAGGATCAGGCCTGGGATCTCCATAGGCTGCTGGGCAGGGGAAACCTGGCCACGCTCCCTTCTGATCCTCTGCCCTCCCAGTGGTTCCCCAATTTCCCCCTTCGGGCAAGGAATCCCTTCCCCTCCCCCAGCCGCCCCTCAGGGCGCCAGTCCCGTCCCACCTCTTCTCCTCCCCCCATCACTCCCTCACTCCCTACCCGGCCGCTGGGGGTTTCTGCCATCCCCTTTGGTGTCCGTTGCCCCCCACCGGTGCCTGGTAGGTGCCCTAGTTGTGCGGAGACGCGAATTCCACGTCCTCGTATTCTGCCATCTTGACTCCGCCCCCTTGATGGTTTTAATACTCCAAGAAAAAGTGGAATGTTTATCAGGAATTCTTCATAACAGTATCTTGACAGAAAATACATTGCTTTCATCCCAAAGTGTTGCATAGGTCATTACTTAAAGCATGAATGTTCCTTCGTGGTGCTTGTTAAAGTGAAATTAATTTTGTCCCCTTACTGCTTCCCTTCACTTAGGGCAGTTTCCTTCCCTGATGTATGTCTTCAGAGTTTACATTTTCACTTGCATATGCTGCATTGGATGTAAGCTTTGTTGTGAATGTGTCCAACATTCAGGCCATGTTAACATTGTCTTTATCACATCACCAATTTGTTGTAATAAATATCTACTTCACACCACTGTAGTGTTTTTCTCTTTTTCTAAAAGTTAGTCAAACTAGGGAGAGTTGCTGAAGAATTTTTCTTTTTACAGTAAAATATTAAATATTTATTTCCTTTTAAATGTAGCATTTGTTGTAAGCACACACAAGGTAATGGAGATTTATGTAGTTTTCATATACTTCGTTAAAAAAATGTGGATTCTGTGCTACTTAAGACTTTACATATTTTCAATCAATAAATGCCTCTTATGAAACTTTGCTGCAGTTGACTCTTGACCATTTCTCAATGAACAACTCAGATTTTTGCAGGTAGTAAAAAAGAACTTGATTCCTCTCACCCACTTTTCCTCCCACTCCAATTTTTTCTACTTTAAGTGCTAGCACAGTGAAATGGAATGATATTTGCAAACAGTACTGCCTAAATTGTATAAAACCAAAACCTAGGTGGGCATGATAGGTAAGTGACCTATCAGTATAGGTGTTACAGATATGAATTATTGCATACTGAGGTATTTAAGGAAGAAATACCATTGTATTAAGTTATAAATCCCCCAAAATTGTAAGATTAAAGAGCCTCTGAACTATTCATTGAAAACAGGCTTTAGTGTCACTATTGGCAATGTGCAAATGGAATTTTTGAATCATAAATGGTAATTATAAATAAGGTAATTTAAGTTCAAGATGGACATTTTCAGGATAATGTACCCACTTAGTGATTTAAATACAGTTCCTTTCAAGAAGTATACTCCCTCCATGGCACTTATCTACATACACATCCATATTTGAGGGGAAAAGTGACCAATACCTCTTCAATACCTTGAGTTCAGTGATTATCTTAACTACCCATGAACTATTAAAAGACATGTAACCCATTTAATCAAGTACCTCTTGATTATATTTAGCAAAAGTACTGAAAAGTTCTAAATTGTGTGACAATTATTCATTATTAGTGAACCAGGTCAACAGAAAAGTTTTCATTTTTTGCAATAGAGGCATTTAAAATCTGAAACAAACCAAGATCTGTAAGGTGAAATATACTCTTGTCTAACAACTTTGTTTTATTGACTGCAAATTAAAGTCTTGTATTCTTAATGTGTATCACTTAGAAAACCTTCTCAAATTTAATAAGTATTCACAAGTATCAAATTGCCAAATGGCACACAGTGAAATTCAAGATTCAGTCAAGGAAAGTAACCAAAATTTATATAGAAATGAAGTGTGGGAGCATACTTGTTTTAACACCTGAAATTTAGGGATAATATCATGCTTTAAGCTTTCTCTATAGAAGAGTCTTCTCTTACTATTACATTGATTTTTGTATAGTTAGTTTAACACTAGACACATTCAGTCCAATGACCCTATTACTGAAAATGGTCAAAAAGAAAGCACCTTACTTCTGTACAAAGAACTCTATAAAACACCGCAAAAAAATGATGAACACTTGGTAGAAAACTGCCAATTTTTAGAGGGACCAAGAATCTGGGGTAGGAGGAAGAACAAAAAGTACTTTAAAACTGAGAAAATGAATTTTAAAATATAAGGTATTAAACTCATGTGTGGGGGAAAAGATTCTAATAGATTATTAATAAAGGCCAACACGATTCTTAAAAGAACGAAAGGATATATATATATATATACAGAAAAACTTCAGCATCTGGTAAAGGTTAAAATGTGGGTTGTAGGGTCAGCAAAATTTACCGTCATAGCTGATACAGTAAAATTTTTGTAGTTTTGTGGAGGGCAGTTGGAAATACTTTAATGTTATA
Source organism: Balaenoptera musculus (assembly GCF_009873245.2). Classification (NCBI taxonomy): domain Eukaryota; kingdom Metazoa; phylum Chordata; class Mammalia; order Artiodactyla; family Balaenopteridae; genus Balaenoptera; species Balaenoptera musculus. The sequence continues at coordinate 342,955 of NC_045807.1, read as the reverse complement.
TCCCTTAATGTGATCTTATCATAAATGATGTGAAATTAAAGACCTCTTATCACACCATTTTTCTTTGTTTACAGCTCAGAATACTGTGAAATTAGAAGTTTAAAATAGGGGCTTCCCTGGTGGCACAGTGGTTGAGAATCTGCCTGCCAATGCAGGGGACATGGGTTCGAGCCCTGGTCTGGGAGGATCCCACATGCTGTGGAGCAACTAGGCCTGTGAGCCACAACTACTGAGCTTGGGCGTCTGGAGCCCATGCTCCGCAACAAGAGTGGCCGCGATAGTGAGAGGCCCATGTAACGCGATGGAGAGCGGCCCCCGCTTGCTGCAACTAGAGAAAGCCCTCGCACAGAAACGAAGACCCAACACAGCCAAAAATAAATAAATAAATAAATAAGAATTATAGGTGCTAATAATTTAAATAAAGAAAAAGTTTAAAATAAAAGAGATGTGTTAAGTCAACTGACAAATCCACAATGTGAAGTGAATAAAAGTCATCTAGGAACAGATAAAATATGACAAAGTTTAATGGGAAAAAAGAAGTCCCATATGATCTTAACTATGTATAATAAAATATTTGTAATACCCATAAGAACAAAGGTAAAGCAATGCTCCAGTGTTAACCTCTAAGGGTTAGGATTATAAGTAACTTTCATGTTTATATGTCTTTCATGTTTATATGTCTTCATGAATAGGTTTCATCTAAGTAGGCTTTTGCCAGACTTGCTAACCCACGTGAGCTGAGAGCCCTCTATCCAACTACACAGCTGCCATATTAAAGGGTGTACAATTACTGAAGCACATGGTAAGTTTATTTGGATTTGGGACTCTGCAGAGTTCAGTCTCGGCTCCCCGACCCCCTCCTGCCGTAGCTCCTGGACCTGGAGGAGCTCCAGCTGCGGCTGCGGCTGCCCCGGCCACGGCTGCGGCCCCTTTTCCTTCCTCTGCTTCGGGAACTGTGCCTCTCCCGGCTTTTGGACGTGTGCTTGTGAGATTTCTTGCCCCCGTGGCTCCTCCTCCTCCTCTTCCTCTCGGCCTCCCCGTTCCTGTTGTAGGAGTGGGCCGGCCCGGGGTTCCTCCTCCTCCGTGGCCTACTGTAGTAGTCGTCGTGGCGGCCCCGCCGCTCCCTCCTCTCTGAGTTCTTACTGAAGCAGGAGCCAGTCCGATCCGGAGACAGGTACATGTCTCGATTCGCTTCCCAAAATTCATTGTTGGGATTTCTGAACACGTGAAGAAAGTTGCAGTGTTTCCCTCTTGGACACTGCTGTATTTCAAATAAACCTGCAGTGGCACAGTGAGGAAACGGCATTTACTGCTGGCACTTCATCCCTTTCAGAAGGTACATTTCTGATGTTAGCTTGTGAAAGGACTATTTTCTCCCGGGTATTACTTAAAAACAGCCTGCATAAATTGATTTCATACTTTAGGTTCCAAGATTTCAAAAATATTCAAATGCTCTAACAAATAGCATTCTGAAACGTAAAGTTTCAATTAACAAGAACATCCTATTTCCCCACTGGATTATGATTCAGAACACAACCAAATAGTGACCACACTATTTTCTTCCTAGGGTTTCACCATCCCACTGACTGACAGTGCAGATCCCCAAATTAGTACTGTAGAACCATTCCTTGGAATCTAGATGGTAGTGTGATTTGACAGCATGGTGCTGGCAAGACAGAATTACTGGTGAAAAGGGAGCACTCACTGTAGGTACAAGAACCTGTATTTTCTTTGTATTTTAAAATATGATGATAAACATTGCCCTACTGTTTCAAATTTACCAAGTTCTGTTAATATGAAAGATGCTTCTCAAAGTGGACTCTATTTTTTAACAAAACTTTGATGCTTTTAAACATTTTTAAATAGCAGTAAATTCCCCAAATATGTAAAACAGTTAAAAGTGAAATAAATACCTTCCTCCTTGATACTATATACAAAAACTAACTCAAAAATGGATCTTAAACTTTGAGATGAAACTATAAAATTCTTTAAAAATAAATGTATTCAACCTCATCAAAATTAAAAACTGTGCTTCAAAGTACACCATCAAAAAAGTGAAAAAACATACACTATAAGATAATTTGCAGAGCATCTGTGATAAGGGACTTCTATTTAGATTATCTAAAGAACACTTACAACTCAATAGTAAAAAGAAAAGAACCCAGTTAAGAAACAGGCAAAGAACTTCATTTGAGATTTCTCCAAAAGATTATAAAAATGACCAGCAACTTCATAAAAAGATGTTCAACATAACTGGCCATTAGGAAAATGCAAATCAAAACCACAGTGAGATAACCATGTCATAGCTGGTAGGATAGGTAAAATTAAAAGAAAATTAACTGTATTGCAGGCATATAGCGAAGCTGGTACTCATACATTGCTGGTGGAATTATAAAATAATTCAGCTGCTTTAGAAAATGGTTTGGCAGTTTTTCAAAACATTAAACAGAATTACCATATGATCTTGCAACTATGCTACTAGGGCATGTACACAAAAGAAATGAAACATACTCACACAGAATCTGTACATCTTAGTAGCATTATACGTAATAACCAAAAAGTGGAAACAACCTAGGAGTCCATCAACTAATGAATAAATAAATAAAATGTAGTATACCACAGAAAGCAATATAATTTAGATTATAAAAAGGAGTGAAGTTCTGATACATGCTATAATATGGATGTATCTTGCAAACATGCTAAGCAAAAGAAGCCAGACACAAAAGGTCAATATTGTACGATTCCATGTATATGAAATGTCCAGAATAGGCAAATCTATGGAGAGGGAGAGTAGATTACTGATTATCAGGAGATGGGGGAGTAGAGAATGCAGAGTGGCTGCTAATGGGTGTCAGGTTCTTTGAGGGTGAAGAAAATGTTCTAAAATTAGATGTGATGGTCACACAGTTCTGAATGTAATAAAAAACACTGAATTCTGTACTTTGAAAGGATAAATTTTGTTAAGTGAATTGTATCTCAACACTACTGTTACTACAAAAAAAAAAGAAAAGAAAAAGTAGAATAGCCTCTTCTTCTGGGGAAGTCTAAGTCACGAACAGAAGCACGTCACTGAAATCAAATGGGATTCCCAGGAACTGACAAAAACAACCTACCTTTACAGAGAAAACAATTTTCTCCCTTTCATCTTACAAGTCTTAAAGCTTATGCTGAAATTGTTCTTTTAGTTTTACTTCTAAAAGCTACCTCCCAGGCCACTTTAACATGCTTTTAAAATGGCAGCATCTGCTAAGAGCAGGATGGCAAACCACTATTGTGATTCAGAATTTATAAGTTACATTTTTTTAAATAAGAGATTTTAAGCAAGTGAGTACAAAGCAAACAAGCAAAAGTAACAGGGAAGAAAAGTATTCCCCAAAGGCATTTATAGCTTCATCTTTTTTCATCTGAGGCACTTGACAATTTGGCTAAGCCAATCTAATAGAAAGAAGTTTGAAAATAACAAGGCCAACAGAACTGCTAGATAGTCTCAGCAAAGGACTCACTCATTTTCTGATTTGGTGATCAGTGTTCATGAATTAGTCTGACAACACCCTTAACAGATTCTACACAGCTATAATCAACCTCTAACATACAAAAGCAAGTATTTCATGTAAGGCAGAAAATATTACATGATGACATAACAAGATGATAGAATAGTCATTAAGGATAAAAGATGGACAGAAAAAAACCACTCAAGTGAGGGGAGCCAAAGAATAGAAAACGCCTCTAGAACTGTGATAAGTAAAATGTGGCTTATTAAAGTAGTACACAGAACTCAGAATCAAAGATTAGATAACCTGAGTCTGCTACCAATACACTGTGAACTCAGTTACTCATGGCATAACATGACCCACATGGTCTATTACAGATCTAAAATGTGATGTCCTTTATATAATGCTCATGTGTGGGAAGATGAGAGCTATTCCTTGTGATTCCGTTTTTTAAAAAACCCCTTTAACAGGTTGTTTTTTTCCTACTAAGAATGTCCTTTTATATAGCAGTGGAACAATCAAGGGAAAAAAATCATCATGGTATTTTACGTACCACAAATTGCCATTTTCCATCGGGTCACTGGGCAGAATTCACACTGAAGCTGTCGTCCAGCATACCATCGTCCATTAAACAGAGAAAGGGCTGCCTGACATTCTTCTTCCCTTTATACCACAAATTAACAGATGCATTTTACAGTAATGTTCTAATATATAGATATAACCCTATTATTTATTAATCAACCCTTTTGTTAATTTACTATACGACCACAAAGTCACTACTGAGGGAGCCCTTATGAGAGCATTCAAGCTCCTAAAACTCAACATACACTAGGAATCTTTTTACTAACCCTCCAAAAGGTTTTGATGGATGCAAACCAGTTTCTTAACTCAAAAGAGTTGACTATTAAAAATGGAAAGTGTTTCCACTGTTAGAGCTCGTTCTTTTTCAGCTAGGATTGCTGTTGCTCCACAGTGGTTAATTTAACCAGTCAGCTATGTAATGATCGAGGCAAATATCAAGACAAAATGATGATACATTAACTGTTTTCTTAGCGGGTAAAATATACCTATGATTTATATTGGCTTCAATTTCTGACACTTTCAATTTATACTTCTAAATTCTCTATCCTGGTTTTTCTTTTTTCAAGTTTTGTATCTTAATTACTATATACATAATAATATAACTATTGAAACTTGTTCAAAACCATATAAATACACAAAGAATGCATTTTCTGTATCAGCTCTTGATGTCTGCATTGTTAAAAATATCATGCATATAAAAGATATATATCAGTGGAATAATCCCAGAAGTCAACATAAACAAAACAGATGTGCTACAAAACATGGACATATTTAATATTTACGTTCAGAATACTTACGATTGATATTGAACATACACATTGCCTCTCAGATGAGGTTCCAAGTTGCAGCTGACCTAAGGAGCAATGAAGTATTCTATCACAAAAAAACTTAAGGAAAAAAAAATTCAGTTATCAAATACACTTTGTCTAGGCTAGTATTACCCCATGTAGTTATCAAAAAAAGATTTCAAAACTGAGATACCTTACTCTCACTTTTATTAAAGGCATACTTCATCATGCAGCAGCACTGCAGGCCCCAATTATGTGATCTCTGTTGATCAGATTCATTCTTCAATAAATATAAAATGTTTCCATATGCATAAAACCACAAGAAATTTAAATCAGTCATATACATGCCACTTTAATTTAATTTCCATTTTTGACCAAGATTGTAAAAAAATAAGTAGAATGTTAAAGTTTTACTTTCTTGAAATGTTGAAGCCATTTCACTGTATTCTTCCCTCTTGCTCACATAAGTGAGCACCATCTTGAGAATGGGTATATCTTTGAATTCCAGACGCAAACATATATACACATATAAATATGTATGAATATATACAGACACAAATGCATATACATATATATTTATATAATGGTAGAAAAACCTACAAACATTCATAGTAAAGTTTAGATATTTTTTCCCAAAATAATTTTTTAAATTTACCAATTTATTATAATATGTTTATTAGAGCACCCCACTCCCCAAAAGGGAGGGGGACAGTATCAGTATTGAATTACACTATATATGATATATAATACTACCCTTACAGGAAGAGTAAAAGGCCTCAGAACACAGTACAAGGGACCTTAGAGATGATTCAGCCCAGTTATCCCAAGGACCTTCTAAAAATTTCCATAATAAATGTTTAAAAAGCTTTCATACCAAAAATTTACTAACTGCTTTCCATTTATAATTGCCAGTCTGATTAGCACAGGCTTTGCAATTAACATTACGGACATATCTCAGAGGTATTTTGGGTTTGATTCCAGACCACTGCAGTAAATTGAACACTGCAATAAAATGAGTTACACAAAGTTTTTGGTTTCTCAGAGCATATAATAATGAAGTTTATCAAGAGTGCAAAAGCATTTAGGTCTAAAAAAAAAAGGTACATACCTTAAAATGCTTTATTGCTAAAAAATGCTAACCATCAACTGAGCCTTCAGTGAGTCATAATCTTTTTGCAATAGTAACATCAAAGATCACTGATCAGAGATACCATAACAAATATAATAAAGTGAAAAAATTTGAAATATTGCAAGAATTACAAAAATGTGAGAGACATAAGCAAATGCAGTTGAAAAAATGGTGTCAATAGATTTGCTCAACATAGAGTTGCTATACACCTTCAATGTGTACAAAAACCTCAGATATCTGTGAAATGAAGTATGCCTGTAAAGAGCTCATACAGAGAGCCCAGGGAACTTGGTGCATAGTTCTGCTAAATTTGATCCCCAAACAGAAACCTTGCTGGCCTTTGATCCAGCGTGGGCAAGTAAACCAACTCATAGCTCCACCAACGGATGAGTACAGCTTTCAGTCCACCTATCAAGAAATGTTAACTGGAGCACATGGGAAACTGTATAGCCCACAGTACAGCCAATGTTACAGTAACAATTGGAAAGAGCACAGTCCATAGCTTTCCCTGTCTGCAGTGTAAAGCCAATGATCCTATCTGGCCAAGAATTCAGTGCATAGTCTTGCCTGATTTGAGTCCCCAAACAACATGCTTAATTGACCTTGGGACTTTTTCCTGCCCTGTGAGGGCAAAGAAAATTCATATCCCTACCTACTGCTGACTATAGTAACCAGAACTAACCATCTAGGACAGCAGTCCCCAACCTTTTTGGCACCAGGGGCCTGTTTCATGGAAGATAAATTTTCCACAGACTGGGGGTGGGGTGCGAGGGGGCAGAGGGGAATGGTTCAAGTGGAAATGCAACTGATGGGGAGCAGCAGATGAAGCTTCGCTCGCTCGCCTGCCATATTCACCTCCTGCTGTGTGGCCTGGTTCCTAACAGGCCACAGATGGGTACCGGCCCACGGCCTGGAGGTTGGGGATGCATGATCTAGGAAACTGAACCAGAGAACCCAGGCAACCATAGTCTTCCTTGTGCAGGGAACCAAGCCAGCAATCCTCTCCAACTGTTATCAGCCAGCTCTGCCTCCTCCCCCACCATCTCAGAGCTTAGGCAGTGGCCTGGTGCAAAATTAGACCCTGACAAGAAGCCCCACCTGCCAAATGACACTATCAACTCACATTTCCAGGACTCTAAGTTAGGCTTGGAGAAGAGACTTCTGGTGAAAAGACTGCTTCCTCAAATGTATCAATGTTAAGAAATCAAGGACCATGAAAAATCAGGGTAACATGGCACCATCAGTGGAAACTAATAAAGCTCTAATAAGTGAAAAGAAAGAAATGGAGAATTATAAACTGGTAAACAAATTCAAAACAATCCTCTTAAAGAAGTTTAGTAAGCTACAAGAACACACAGGCAAACAACTTAAAGGAAATTAGGAAAACAATGCATAAAGAAAACAAAAAGTTCAACTAAGAGAAGATAAACAAAAATAAATCAGGAAAAATAAAAATCCTAGAGATAAAGGATACAGTGACTAAACTGAAGAGAACCTCAATAGCAGACTTGACCTAAGAATCAATTATTTAGACGACAGGACATTTGAAATTATACAATCAGAGGAGCAAAAAGAAAAAACAAAAAAGAGTGAAGAAAGCCTACAGGACTTATGGGATACCACCAACGGAAACAATATTTGCATTATGAGAATCCCAGAAGGAAGGAGAAAGAGAAAGGGACAAAAAGTATATTTAAAGCAATAATGACTGGAAACTTCTCAAAGCTGGAAAGAGAAATGACAGATCCATGAGGCATGAAAGGCCCAAAATGGGTAAACCAAGACATTGTAAATTACACTGTCTAAAGTAAAAGACAGAAAAAAAAAAAAAAATTGAAAGCAAGAGTAAAGTGACAAGTCACATACAAGGGGAAGAAATCCTCCTTACCACCCTGCATAAGAAAATAGGTGGATTTCTCAACAGAAATCTTTCAGGCCAGGAGAGAATGGAATGATATATTCATAATACTGAAAAGAAAAATAGTCAACCAAGAATACCATACCTAGCAAAGCTGTCCTTCAAAAATGAAGCAAATATAAACACTTCCCTGAACAAAGAAAATCTAAGGGAGTTCATCACCACTAGACCTGCCTTACAAGAAATGCTAAAGAAAGTTCTTCAAATGGAAGTAAAAGGACACGAATTACATCATAAAAATGTTTCACTGGCAATGCTAAATTTTCAGTCAAAGTCATTACCATCTCTAATACAGAACCGGTGCTGTATAATTCACTTACAACTCTAGTTTAAAAGTTTAATCATATTAAAGATAACCAGGGGAATTCCCTGATGGTCCGGTGGTTAGGACTCTGTGCTTCCACTGCAGAGGGCACAGGTTCAATTCCTGGTCAGGGAACTAAGATCCGTGGTACAGCCAGGAAAAAAAAAAAAGAGAGAGAAAGGAAATCACACAAGGATAAGGACTAAGTAAAACATATATTGATATTCACTCCTCCTGTATAGGGAAGAGTCTTTCTAACGAGAGCCAAAATCAATAAAACATCGATACATTTGACTACATAAAAAAAAAATTAAAGATAACCATAATTAGAATAATTTGCCACTGGAAACACCATATAAAAAACAGGTAAACTGCAATATAACATCAATAACCTAAAGTGTGAGGGGAGGAAATGTAAAAGTGTAAAATTTAGGAATGTAAGGCTCATGGTAACAAGGAAAAAACCTGTATAGTTACACAAAGGAACACGATAAAAAAGTCAAAGTACACTGATACAGATGACATCAATCTTTTTTTTTTTAAATATTTTATTTGTCTTCTTCCCTCCCTCATACTCAAGTCCTAGGCATTTTTGCATTTGATGGGTCAGGAACATGAGCCCAATGTGGGGATGTGCCATCTTTTTTTTTTTTTTAATACATTAAAAAAATTTATTTATTTTTATTTTTGGCTGCGTCAGGTCTTTGTTGTGGCATGCAGGATCTTTGTTGAGGCACATGGGCTTCTCTCTAGGTGCAGTGTGTGGGCTCCAGAGCGCCTGGGCTCTGTAGTTTGTGGCACCCGGGCTCTCTAGTTGAGGCACATGGGCTTAGTTGTCCTGAACTATGTGGGATCTTACTTCCCCAACCAGGGATTGAACCCACATCCCCTGCATTGGAAGGTGGATTCTTTACCACTGGACCGCCAAGGAAGTCCCAACATCAAATTGCAAAAGAAAATAAAAGAAGAGAGCAGGATAAGAAACAAGCAACAATGGGTCTACAAAACAGTTAGAAAACAATGAAAAAAATGGCAATTATTATTTTCAAAAAATCTACAAACAATAAATGCTGGAGAGGGTGTGGAGAAAAGGGAACCCTCCTACACTGTTGGTGGGAATGTAAATTGATACAGCCACTATGGAGACCAGTATGGCCGTTCTTCAAAAAATTAAAAATAAATGTACCATATGATCTAGGAAACCCACTTCTGGGTATTTATCTGAAGATACTGAGAACATTTATTCAAAAAAATATAGGCATCCTGATGTTCACTACAGCAGTATTTACAATAGCAAAGACATGGTAACAAACTAAATGTCCACTGATGGATGAGTGGGTTAAAAAAAAGTGAGATAAATATATATATATACACACACACACACACACACACATATACACACAGTGGAATATTATTCAGCCATAAAAAAGGAAAAAATCCTGCTATTTTTGACAACATGGGTAGATGCTGAGGGCATTATGCTAAGTGAAATAAGTCAGACAGAGAAAGACAAATACAGTGTGATCTCACTTACATGTGGAATCTTAAAAACAAATACAAAAGCAAAAATGAACTTACTGAAAAAGAGATCAGATTTATGGTTACCAGAGTTGGGGGAACTGGATGAAGGTGGTCAAAAGGTACAAACTTCCAGTTATAAGATAAATAAGTAGTGGGAGGTATAGTGATTATAGTTAACACTGTTGTGTAATATATCTGAAAGTTAAGAGAGTAAATCCTCAGAGTCCTCATCACAAGGGAAAAACATTTTTTTATTAATTATATGAGGTGATGAATGTAACTAAACTTGCTGTGATAATCATTTTGCGATATGTATAGGTCATTATGTGGGACACCATAAACTTATAAAGTGCTGTATGTCAATTATATTTTAATACATCTGAAAGAAAAAATACACCATAGAGCTCAGAATTTTAAGCAAAAGGAAATATTAGATAGTGGTTATGCATGAACAGCGAGATTTCCATTAAGGAGCCGTAAGTTTTGAAAGCAGTATGATTTAGAGATCTCAAGATGGAATACAGTGATAATTCACTTTTGAGATGAGGAAAAGTCATGAAGAGGTGAAGTGACATGTTCTGGAGCACAGGGTTAGTCAAACCACACTGACTCCATGGCCTGTGCTTCTAACGATATTGTGCTGTGTCTGACAGGCACTTCCACTTCACTTTTTATTAGTTGTACAGTCATTCCTTGGTTTCCTTAGGGGATTGGTTCCAGGACTCCTTGGATACCAAAATCCATGGATGCTCAAGTCCCTTATATAAAAGGGTACAATATTTGCACATAACCTATGCACATTCTCCCATAAACTTTAAATCATCTCTGGATTACTCATAATACCTAATACAATGTAAATGCTATATAAGTAGCTATCAGTGTGTGGCAAATTCAAGTTCTGCTTTTTGGGAACTTTTTGGATTTGGAGGTGGGGGCTGGGGAATACCTTCAATCCACCGCTGGTTGTATCTGCAGTTGCAGAATCTGCAAATGTGGAACGTACAGATATAGAGCGTAAACTGTACCGAGAATTAGTGCGAAGACAGGACGATATATAGAACAGCAGCAAAAGATAAGAGAAAAGAAAATCTTAAAAGAAATGAAAAAAATACTCAGAGTCAGTAAACAAAAGTATAGGTCTGAATTTAGAAATTAAATTTAGTCTTGAACTATGGCAAGAGTGTCCCTTACTAGAAGTTGCTGTGTTGTTTTATTTTCAACTTACATTTCCAACTATCAGAAAAAAAAATCCATAGCTTTAATTCCATCTTTTTTCAAATTACATGACAGCCTCTGCTTTAACATAACAAAATCATTAAGCTCAGAATCTGATCAAAGCATAAACAAGGTAGGAGGCTTCTCTATCAGGATTCCACTATTGGTTCTTGAGAGCAAAAGGTATCAGACCTGACTTTAACACCTGACCTTTAAAAATATTTTTTAAAAATTATGTGTAATTTGCATTCCTTTACTCAGTAACACAAACCATGATTTTTGGAACATTATGTTCTGTTTGAAAATATCCAATCTATAAACACAATCTAAAAAAAGTCAAGGTTTATGTTCTTTGGTAGTTCCAGAAGAAATAATGCATACTTTGGGCAGAAGTTGCAAGCTGGCACTATCAACATAATACATCAATCAGCAAGCTGTGTTACAATGCAGTTGTAGCTGAGACCAACTACAAGTAAGGAGGTGCATTCCCCATCATACGCAGCCCCTTAATGAATGCTTGGACAGCTGTCTGCAGAGGACCTTATGCAGAGAATTCACAGTTTGGAAAAGAGGGGGAACATAAAGGTACTGAATGGACGAAAGATATTTTCTCATCAAAACCTCAGAACCCAGAAAATGTCATGCTAGTACCTCTTCACAATTTCAAGTAGTACCTCTACTGTATTGCAATGAGGTGGATGGAGAGGGAGACAGAAGGAATTAACATTGCCTTCCAACATGGTGCCAGGCCCTACACCACAGCGCACGACCCACCCAGGTGGAGAGACTGTACCCTTGCTTTCCCATCCCATCCAGTACTTCAGAGGGAGGCAAACTAGTCCCGTCCTCCACGCGCACTGCATGTGCCCACCTTGAACTGGACCACTTTCCCCACGTTCTTGAACTCGGGGAGCACGCTGTCATAGAAGTCCAGGAACTGCTGGTAGGTTTCCTCTTCGCTGTACTCCAGGCTTGCGTCAGGGTCATAGTCGTCCCATCTGCACTGCTCCATCCCAAACGTCGTAAACATGCTTTTAATAAGAAGGGTGGGACTTGATGCCGGGAAATTGTGTTTACGTGAACACCTGCAACAACAGTTAATCTTATTCTATATATAATATTTTACAGTTTTCACGGCATTTTATGTTTTTTCTCTGATCCTTGCAACCCCCTACGACAATCATGGGTAGTATTTCCCCCACTTCGCAAAGAAGCAAGCTGAGGCCTAAAAAAGCTCAGTTATCCAAGTCACATGGCTTGTGAGAGATGATCCAGATCTGACCACCTTACAGTCTAGTGCCTGTTTGTTATATGGCATTATATATATATAATTTAATTTTTATTTAAGAAACAATGTTAACCTTTATGAAAAACAGGATTCTTTTTTGCAGTTTCAACTGGGTCAGGGCTGCGCTGACTTAACTCACTTGTACTTGCATAATTTAAAAATGCTTCATATGACCTGTATTATTATTTACTTTCTTGTCCTAAGATAACATGAGAAAAAAAATTTTTATTTCAAGGTTCCAAGTAATTAACAGTTCATGGTTAATATTTTGTAGTTAAAAACTGGTCAGTACTGCTAATGAGGGAAACACCAAAGATCTACATCATTAAAATGATGACATGCCCCTCAAAAAAAAAAAAACTGGTCTGCACTTATTAGGCATTATGGGGCGGGGGGGGGGGATGTCCAACAATAGGGAATTAGTTAAGTAAACTATGATGTATCCATAGATTGGAATGTTGTACAACCACCGAAAATTGAGTAGACCTGGCTTTATTGCCATAAGAAAACATTCATGATCTATTTTTAGTGAATAAAATAGGCTACAAAATAGTACGTATACTTTATGGTGCTGTTTTTGTAAAACAAAAAATATTTATACATATGTACTTAAACAAACATCTGGAAAGCTAACATGTCTAAAATGGGGATCTTTTCTTAATAATAAGCATTTCTGATTTTTATAATCAGAGAAAATAAAACTGTATTTTAAAGAAAAAAAACAAAAAACAAAACAAAAAAAAAACTGGTCAGTCATGGATCCCAGAGATTTGGGGGAAGAGAGAAATGTGGAGTTGTTTCATGGGTACAGAGGTTCAGTTTTGTAAGACAAAAACGTATATAGAGATTATACATCTATGTACCTACTGAGAAAATGCATACAGAATGCCCAATACAAATCATGCATAGGTCTGACATGTTCAGCATTAACTAATGTGAAATTTTCTACTCTCCAAATGACCTTCTAGATTATTCAATTTGTAATGTGATCTGTATATTCCCAAGCAGCTACCTACAGAATTGGGAGGACTTATCTTGGTTGGCACTGTTAACTGTAAAGTGAAATTTTATAGCTGTAAATAAATATAGTAGCAAACAAGCACCTCAATTAATGAATTTAAAATTCTGTTCACAGGATTATAACCCAGATCTAGTTTCTAGGGTGTCAAACGAGCATCTGTGAATTTTGGGACAGAGCCAAGTCACCATTTAGGGAAAATCCCCACTGTACCTGGAAATACCCACACAAGCTTGAGTGTATTAAAAAATGATGGCCTGACAGCTCCTATTGAAAAGTTAACTAAGTGGTATTTTTGAAGGCATGGTACTGATCCTCTGTTTGATTCCCAGAATCACCTGAAAAGAACTGGAACGCATTAAAATGCAGAGTCAAATGTACTGCATATTCAAAATAACTTGTTTCCTTCTCTCTGCCTTGCTTCCCATTTCCTCTATTTTATTTAACTTAGTATGTAGCCTTTTACAGTCACTTCTGGAAGAAGGTAAGATATAAATAAATACTCAAGACAGATATGAGTATCTTGAGTATCATTAGTAGTTATGTTCTTTTGGTGGGCAGGGGGAGGAAAGAACTCTCAAAGCCGTGACTCCAAAAAATGCCAATTCCAGAAAGATTCCAGACTTGAACTTAGTACTACTTATAAAAACATGCAACCAAAGAAATGCTTAGGTTATGAATGTATTTCTCCAATGATCTCACAAACCTTAACAGAAAAGAATGCTTGAAATGATCTGGGGCAAGTCACTACAATTTTCTGTAAAAGTGGAACAGTAAATTTGTCTGAGAAGATGGCTCTGGATTTAACTGCTAATTCCACAGACTTTTATCTCACAACTCATCACCTGAATGACGAAAATGCCTGACTAACTCATATATATATATATATTTTTGGACAGTTTTAATGCTAATTTCATATGCCTGTGAAAGTATTAAGAACTGTCACAAACTAATCTGACCACTGTGGATATTTCCTTGAAACAACTCTCAGGTGTGGGTTTTCAGAGTGTGACGTTCCTTTTCCCTTTCCGCAAATTAAGTAGAGTCAACTGATTTCCTAAAACTGCTTAGGATATCTCCCTTCTTCTCACATAAACCCAATAAAAGGACAGTCTTTTTTTTTGCCTTGCTATGTGGCTTGTGGGATCTTAGTTCCCCAACCAGGAATTGAACCTGGGCCCTCCGCAGTGAAAGTGCTGAGTCCTAATCACTGGATCACCAGGGAACTCCCAAGTATAACCTTAAAGTCTTAAAATTCATGGAAATATTGCAGTACAACATAAACAAGGGATCAGGCAGCTAAAATCTTGAAATGAAACTTGAACTTTAGTTCAACTATGCACACAAATGTGAACATATTCTGAGTCTCAGCTGTCTTTCAAACATAATCCACCAAATATGTATGAGGGGGAGTATATTAAATCAAAGAATTATTACTATTTTTGATGACATTAAACCTACATTTGGGTTCTAAAGGTTACTAAATGGAATAAAATCCCTCTTCTTGGTTAGTTCCTGGTTCCTCAAGAGGAAGCTTTCACTGCTCACCGCACTTTATAAATCCCTTCACAGATACCCTGGGCAAGTATAATCCCAGCTATATAACAAAAAGGGAGTTAAATATTCTACAATAATGGCTCTCAATCCTGGGGCACACTGAAAACATCTGGAGACATTTCAAAATGTTTGACATTTTGATTAACATAATTTGAGGTGAGGCTAAAGAATATTATTTTTTAAAAGTTTTTAACATGATCCTAACGTGATTCAAGGTTCAGAATTACTGTTTTTAGACATGTAAAAAGATGAAGACAAGTTTAGGGTGAAAAAAAAAGAAAGACAGCAAAGGTCAGTATTTTGAAGAAGGAAAAACTCATAGCAAGGATAATTTTATGAGTAAAATATAAAAGAACCACATCGTTTCATGGATTTGGGATTAATAGGACATAAAAATTATGATTAGATCTTCTCTTCTGTGGAATACATAATAAATTTACTGAATTACTTACTACTGACAGAGATTACTCTAATTACTCAGTTTGTCTCCTGTTACCCATCGTTTCGTTTACTCTTGGTCAACCAGTGTCTTAAAACATTAAATGGAAAATTCTGGAAATAAACAACTTGTAAGTTTTAAATTGTGCACTGTTCTGAGCAGTGTGATGAAATATTGTGCTGTCCTACTCTATATCCTGCCAAGGATCTCCATCCAATGACACCACCTGCTCCTGGCATCCAACCATCAATATCATCATGGTTTAATGATACAGTATCACCAAAACAGATGATCTTCCTTCCTTCTATCATCAGAAGGTTAAAAGAAGCCAAAGTCATTTATCTCATGTCATCTCATCATGTGGGCATTTTATGATCTCACATCATCGTAAGGGTGAATGTAGTACAAGATATTTTGAGAGTACCACATTCCTATAACTTTTATTACATCATACTGCTATAATTGTTTCATTTTATTATTATTATTAATCTTTTACTATGCCAATTTTAATAATTAATCTTTGTTATTGGTTTTGGTTATTGGTTATTGTTATAGGAAAAAACATAGTATACAGTGAGTTTGGTACTTACTGTGGCTCAGCCATCCACTGGGGTGCTTGGAACATATGCCCTGTGGATAGGGGCAGATTATAGTACCTACTTTGAATTGTTTATTGATAAATGAGCCAAATTATAAAAATGACAAGTGCCTGGAATACAGATGTTCAAATATTTGTTAAATGAATGAAGAGATCAACACTTAGTTTTCCACATAAATGTCTTGTTTCAGAAACACGGATCCCAAAGAGATACAGAACAAGAATGGTTCAGAGAACAACAGCAACAGTGATCATAATGAAAACACAAGCAAACACTTAGGGCTTGCCATGTGCCTGGCACTGTTTTATGTGCTTCCCATGTATTCACTCATTTCAGGCTCACAGTCCCCTTATAAGGGTGATACTATTTTTAATCCCTATTTTATAGATAAGGAAAATATGGCACAGAGATCTTAATTAATTTTCCCAAAATGACAGCTACTAAACCTAGTTTTTGAACCAAGATGGCTGTTCCTGAGCCTGAGTATACTGAGAGTGGTTAATGTGAATACTCCCTCTATTCACTCTGATCCTGTCCTGCACAGATATCCATTTAAGCAAAGCAATTTTAAAAAGCTCATTTTGTGCAAGTGTTTTCCACTGGAAAAACAAAGCCAGAGTTCTAAGGTTCCTGGAAACAGCACAAATGTATTATTTTCCCAGTCATGTTGTCCACATGGACCAATGCAAGCACAGGGTAGAAAACAAGAAGCAAAAGATGTTTATAAGGTGTGGGAGGAAAGAAAAGGAAGCACCATCAGAGAACTAAGTTAAGTCTACCTTAGAAATAGGTATGGGGGAAGCAGAGTACTGTCAGCTGGAGGACTGGAAAAGTGGCAAGAAGGCAGCAGATACATGATCAATAATTTAAACTGAAGACTGTGCCTCACCCAAAAAAACCCCTCAAAAACCTCAATGTTTCAACTCTCTTAATTCTGACCTGATAAAACAAAATTATTTACCTATCTCCAAATCTGCAGGCTCCCGTTTTACTGTAGAATGGACAATTAGCTCGATCTTTCTCCATTATTCTTAAGTCTGTGGGTGGTTCTGAATTTTGCCATGTGGCATCACTTTCCAACTGTTGAAAATAACCATAACTTTACTGGTAGTTTTAAAAATCCATGAGAATTAAAGATTTAAAGTATATTCGAAATATTTTGGTCAAAAATAAAAACAGATTCATGTAAGAATATACACATTCAAGTTGTGTCACACAATCTAGACTCTACAAACAACTGTCGTGAGCCAGGGGCTGTATGCCTCTCCTGGCTCCCAGTCACTGCCCATCATCAGGCATCACTATGGCTACCAGGAGCAGTCACCCAGGCTTCCCTTCTGTCCATCCATTCCGAAAAGGGTAGAAGGACTTCTTAGCGAACCACCCCATGAGAGCAATCTAAGTTACTGTGAATCAAGTTAAACCATCCATCTGGGCGTAAGAGTGTGTGATGCTGGTTACACACACTTTAAGGACTATAAACAAGTCCAGTCCACCAGGGTGATCTTTGCTTTTGTTTAGCAGTTCACTTCTGTTCTTGCTGCTGTACAAATCACACACCTACAGAGTAATTCCCACATTCAGACAGGATCTAAGTAGTTTACCACAAAATTAACATTACAAGAAGTATTCTTTTTAAAGAAATGTTCATTGGTATCAAAACTTTAATGAAAGTTTAAAAAAATACCTCATTTTCAGCCTGTTCCAGCATCTTCTGCACAGATTCCTACAAATGCAAACATGGGATTAATAAAAATCTGAAAGTCAGGTAACTCATAGCTAGTTTTTGTGGTTAAGAATCTCAACTTAAAATTTAAAAAAGCCTATACATGCAAGGTTTCATGTTCTTATTTGCTTTCTACAGCACAGATCTTCTGAAAAGCTTTCAAAAGAATATAGGTGCGAATTTTTATTCAAATAGAAAATATAATAAAACACATTATAAAATATTTAAGAATATTCCTGTAAGTTTCAGAAACAACAATAGTTACTATGTTTAAGCATATATACCACATACAAGTTTTTAAGATGAGGTATCAGTGAGTATTATAAAACACAATGCTAGCCACAACATCATTAACATTTAAAAGAAGCTAAAAATATGACATGAGGAGTAGTATTTAGGATTTATGAGCTATTTCAAACTTTTTTTTTTTTAATAAATTTATTTATTTATTTTTGGCTGTGTTGGGTCTTCGTTTCTGTGCGAGGGCTTTCTCTAGTTGCGGCGAGCGGGGGCCGCTCTTCCTCGTGGTGCGCAGGCCTCTCACTATCGCTGCCTCTCTTGTTGCGGAGCACAGGCTCCAGATGCGCAGGCTCAGTAGTTGTGGCTCGCGGGCTCTAGAGCGCAGGCTCAGTAGTTGTGGCTCACGGGCCCAGTTGCTCTGTGGCATGTGGGATCTTCCCGGACCAGGGCTCGAACCCATGTCCCCTGCACTGGCAGGCGGATTCTCAACCGCTGCACCACCAGGGAAGCCCCCAAACTTTTTGATAAGGCAAAGTAAGTTCTCCAAAATTTTAGTAAATTTCTATGTAACTGGCATTTAAACAAGTTTTTTGTTTTTGTTTTTAATTATTTATTTATTTATTATTTATTTTTGGCTGTGTTGGGTCTTCATTTCTGTGCGAGGGCTTTCTCTAGTTACAGCGAGCGGGGGCCACTCTTCATCGCTGTGCGCAGACCTCTCACTATCGCGGCCTCTCTTGTTGCGGAGCACAGGTTCCAGACGCGCAGGCTCAGTAATTGTGGCTCACGGGCCTAGTTGCTCCTTGGCATGTGGGATCTTCCCAGACCAGGGCTCGAACCCGTGTCCCCTGCATTGGCAGGCAGACTCTCAACCACTGTGCCACCAGGGAAGCCCTAAACAAGTTTTAATCATGTTAGACTTCTCTTCTCTAGCCGCTTAAAGAATTACATAAAAGACTTGGTAAATCTAGATGCATGTAAGAGTTCTCCAAGCTCAAAACAGAACTTTTGTTTCCTCCTTGTCGACCCTCTAAGTGTCACATCTCAGTAAACGGTGCTTCCATTTACTTCCCCTCTTATTCAAACTAAACACCTGAGAGTATGACTTGGATTCTCCCATTCCTTTTCACACCTCTCCCCTCAATTTACCATGAGCATTCTTGTTGACTGTGCATTAACGTATCCCAGATCTATGTACTTATCTTTGTAAAGCACTATCCTCATACAAATTACCAACATATCATATCCTATTTGAAACAGCAGCGTATCTTGACTCTTGCCTCTTTGGTCACTGTTCCCTACCCCCTATTCTTTATACAAAAGTGATGAATGATTTGTTAAAGGTAAAGACAATGGCTTTCCATTACACTTAACATTAAGTCCAAACTCCTCCTTCCAATCCAGGAGGCCTTAAATGATCTGACCCTGCCGACTCTTCTGATCTCCTCCCTGTCCCTGCCACTCTCTCCTTTGGTCTCTGGGATTCAAACACCCTCACCTCCTTTCAGTTCTACGCTCTGAGCCCTTCCCTCTGCCTAGAGCCCCTGAGATCTTTGTACTCAGGTAACAGCATAAAACATCAGCTTCTCAGAGAAATCTTCCATGATCATTTATCTAATGAAGTACTCACCTATGCCCATCACTCTATCACATCACCTTGCTTTATTTCTTTGTAGCACTTAACACCACTGGAAATTATCTTTTTGGTCAACTTATCATATGGCTCCCCCATCTAGCAAAGTAACTCTAAGAGCAGGGACTATATCTTTTTCACTGTCTTATCCCATTAACTAGACAACTGTCTAGCAGATAGCAGAATCACATATATTTCTTAAATCCACTTAGAATCTACAGTCAGTCCTCTGTATGTGCGGGTTCCACAGCCATGACTTCAACCAACGATAGTACAAAAATATTTGGGAAAACACCACACAAAGTTCCAAAAAGCAAAGTCTGAATTTGAGATGCGCTAGCAACTATTTTTGTACCTTTTACACTGTATTGGGCATTATAAAAATCTAAAAATGATTTAAAGTATATAGAATGATATGCCTAGGTTATATGCAAATACTATGCCATTTCACTTGAGCACCCACAGATTTCAGTACCCTCAGGCAGGGGTCCCTATCCCTGGGCTGCACAGCAGGTGAGCAGCAGGCAAGCGAGTGAAGCTTCATCTACCACTCCCCATGGCTCACATTACCACCTGAACCATCCCCACCCTGTCCATGGAAAACTGTCTTCTACAAAACTGGTCCCTGGTGCCAAAAAGGTTGGGAACCGCTGCCATCAGGGTCCCTAGAACCAATCAATCATCAGAGATACCCGGGGATAACTGTACTTTATGCTTCTCTTTAATGCCTTCTAGAGTTGCTTAAAAAAATCAGAGCATTTAAAAGAAGCCATAGCTTCTATCTGAATCCTGGAAGCCTCAAATGAAAAACATTCCATAGTTAAAATGGTAATTGAGTCCTCTCTATAAAAAAATTTTAAAGTTCCAAATTTCTTGTCCCCTGATACATCTCACCTCATCTAGAAAGTAGTGCTCAAATTAAGGTGCCTAAAATTTGCACTGGAATTAACTAATGGCCTGAAATACAAAAAACAAAGTTGTGGAGACTACTTCTACCCCATTATGACCAAGACACAACCAAATCCATTTTTCCCCATTATGAGATGGTTAACTACTCAATTTTATGTTATTCAAACTTAGAAATAATACAGAAAAGAAAAATTCTGATGAATCATTTCAAGTAAAGATGGGTTGTGAATTTTTGAAATAATCACCCTATTAAGGAAAGCAGCAATATACATCAAATCAATGTTTAGGAAGGATCCTGAAAGACATGAAAGATATGTACATACACCTTACAGATTATTTTAATTAGCAAACTGTCTGTTAGCTATAGGTTTGAAAGCAAGTCAAGATTCAACGAGAACAACGACAGCAAAAATCTCCTAAATCTTAAACATTGGATCCCTGCTTCCTCAAAATCAAATAGTTTTGGTGGCAGGACATAAGCTGTTAAGCCTTTAAGGAACGCAATAAACATGTTAAGTATACAAAATGTTTTTTCCTAAACAAGTCAACTCACACAATTGAACCTGAGAGTCACATCATTTGCTAGAGTGGTACAAAGTGTAAAGCAGGGGCCAGCTGTCTGCTTCTATATAAAGTTTTATTAGAACATAGCCACACCTATTTGTTTCCATACTGCCATGGCTGCTTTTGCATTACACTGCGTAAAGCTGAAGAAACCGTTAAATTAAGATAGTCTTAACTGCTATTGCATGGACACAAAGAATATGTATGTCTCTATTAAAAAAATATGACTTTTTAAAAACAAACAGAAAAACTACAAGCTCTCACACACCCATAGCTTCAAATCCTATCTGCACACTACACACAGTGTATTTATCATCCTATGATAAGAATCACCTCTTTTTCTCTTTTCTCCTGTAGTTTCTGCTCCTCCTCTTCTCTCTCTCTTCTCTGATGTTCTTCCCATTCTTCCCTCAACTTTCTCTTCAAAGAGAAAAGAAACGTATTTTTTCCCCCAGACTTAATTTTTAAAACATTCAACATATGGGATAAATAAATTTAAAAAAATTAAATATATTGGTTACACAGACTATCAATTTCAAAGTATTTTTGTTGCTGGTGTTCAAGGCATGTAATTCTCAATGTGAAAAAGTCATTCTCTATTTTAATTAGAAGTTATTTTAGTTAACTAGTTAGGTAGTTGATTAATTTGACTAAAAGCATACCTCTTGTTCTTCCTGCTGTTTTCTAGCTGCCTCTTCCTTTTGCTTCTTTATTCTGAAATCCTCTTGCGCTTTCTGCTCCCTCAACAACCACTCCTCATGTAAGTTTTGCCTATTGATATAATTATGTAATCAAATAAAAGAATTGGCATCATTCTACAAACACACACACATATACACTATATATAATAGCAAATAACACATTTTTGGGATGATTAAAATGTCATGAAAGTTATTTTACGTAAAGCCTTTAAGAGGTGCAAGAGGGCTTCCCTGGTGGCACAGTGGTTGAGAGTCTGCCTGCCAATGCAGGGGACACGGGTTCGAGCCCTGGTCTGGGAAGATCCCACATGCCGTGGAGCAACTAGGCCCGTGAGCCACAACTGCTGAGCCTGCGCGTCTGGAGCCTGTGCTCCCCAACAAGAGAGGCCGCGATAGTGAGAGGCCCGCGCACCACAATGAGGAGTGGCCCCCGCTTGCCGCAACTAGAGAAAGCCCTCGCACAGAAACGAAGACCCAACACAGCCATAAATAAATAAATAAATGGATAAAAATTTTTAAAAAAAAGAGGTGAAAGAGAATTAGAGGACATAACAGAGCTCTTGGAAGAGCACTACAATCAGCATCTTCCTAGAAGGTAACAGCTTAAAGTCACCTACTTCTACATTCTTGTGTGACATTTGTTCTGTCACTTTTCTCATATTAAAAAAAAAGCAGTAACATTAAAGTTTGTCCTAGTTTGATCACAGAGATACACAGGTGCCAATAAAGCAAATAACAAGTTTCAAAGCAACATCCAGGTTTCCACATTTAGAAAGTATAATCCTTCCATTCTATGCATTTTAAAAGTGGCAACGGCAGGATTGCAGAACTATGAAAACCTGACATCTGCCATAAACTTACGGGCTACTGCTCCAAACAGTTAAGGGACTCTTGTGGTTTGTCCCCAGGCTTCTTAACAGCTAAAACAAGGAAAATATCTTCTAAACATAAAGAATGCTACAGGTTTTGAATCTGTAGATGCTTTGGGTAGTACAGTCATTTCACAATATTCATTCTTCCAATCCAGGAACACGGTATATTTCTCCATCTGTGTGTGTCATCTTTGATTTCTTTCATCAGTGTTTTATAGTTTTCTGAGTACAAGTCTTTTGCCTCCTTAGGCAGGTTTGTTCCTAGGTATTTTATCCTTTTTGTTGCGATGGTAAATGGGATTGTTTCCGTAATTTCTCTTTCTGATTTTTTGTTGTTAGTTTATAGGAATGCCAGAGATTTCTGTACATTAATTTTGTATCCTGCAACCTTACCAGATTCATTTATTAGCTGTAGTAGTTTTCTGGTGGCATCTTTATGATTTTCTATGTATAGTATCATGTCATCTACGTTGCAGGGCAGGAATAAAGATGTAGGCATAGAGAATGGACTTGAGGACACAGGGTGGGAGGGGGAAGCTGGGGCGAAGTGAGAGTAGCATTGACATATATACACTACCAAATATAAAATAGTTAGCTAGTGGGAAGCAGCAGCATAGCACAGGGAGATGGGCTCGGTGTTTTGCAATGACCTAGAGGGGTGGGATACGGAGGATGGGAGGGAGGCTCAAGAGGGAGGGGATATGGGGACATGCGTATGCATATGGCTGATTAGCTTTGTTGTACAACAGAAACTAACACAGTATTGTGAAGCTATTATACTCCAGTAAAGATGTATTAAAAAAAATGCTACAGGTTTTATGAAAAGATGATAAGTTATATAAACCAATTAGTAGGTATCTATTTTAGACAATGATCAATTATAAAAGAGATGTTACTGTAAAATAGCAGGTGTCTCAGACATTCAATATCATAAGTTTCTAAATTAAAGATGGGTTTTATTTCAAAGTGGATTTACCAATTAGATATTTAGAACAAAGACTGTATTTCTCCACTGAACTTGTAAAAGAGATAAAATATGAGGAAGTGTTTTATGTTACACTTCAGTAATATCAGCAGTTAATAGGATTTTATATCTAGCTGAGGGATCTGACCATAATTTCAAATATTCTACAGGAAAATGTATTTGATTTCCAACTGAAGATTCCAGGAACACACCTTTCAGCTATGGTGAAACCTGGCTTATTGCCTATGTCAATATTCATGTGCATATTATAGGGCAAATATAGATGTTTCAGTGTGCAAAATTCTGGCTTAAAGAATCTTCTGAGGAAGTTACTAGTTGTACACAAATTTAAGACCACAAAAATAATTTAAAAAATTAAAAGCTTTAAACTTAGTAACTTCAATATACTATATATTATGTAAAAATAGTGCATAAGATATCAACTGTACTCTAGTAAGAAATGGATAAATAAAATAGTGCATAAAGTCACACATTATTTTCATGTAAACGTATTTTGCTGTTTTCCAACAAATCAAGTTAGCATGCAACTTGTAGAAAATTAAACAAAGAGCAGAAAAACAAAGATACATGTATAGTGATGTAAAAGAAGGATTTCTTACATATAAATGAGGAAAGAAACATTAGTTCGCTATTTTATACAATATATAGCATCTTTATTATAACAGAAATCTATAATAACAAAACAACCAGAGTTATTAAAGCACCTCCTATTGCTGACACTGTGTAAGCACTATACATATATATTTCATCTCATTTAATCTCCACAGTTCTATGAGATAGGCGGTATAACTGATTTCACCTCAATATTAAAGATAAGGATATTGAATCTTAGATTAAGAAATGTGGAGCACAGCTGTGTAGCTAGTACGAATTAGGGCCAGAACTGGAGTTCAAGTCTGGCTCAAGTCATTTCGATGCTTTTAATCAGTACTCATTTAAAAAAAAAAAAAAAAACCCTAAACAATATGGGAAGAAAAAAATAGCAAAATATTTTCACTACCTTGGGATAGGAGAGGTCTTTTAAAGTTAGACACTGAGGCCAGATACTGGATTTCAAATTATGAAAGTGACATGAAAATCAAATTGTAGGTAATGTTGTGAGCCAAACTGAGACCAATAATAAATGAGAAAAATATGTCATGCATATAACAGAGGATTAATATCCTTAATTAGTAATTATAAAAAACATACATATTAATGAAAAACATATTTATTTATATTTATCTTTTTAGTGTGAATGAATATATGGGGAAAATGGGCACTTTTGTTCACTGCTGGATAAACTGCAAACCCAGATGCCCTTTCTCTCTAGTTATGTATACCTATTATTTGATCCCAGCAATTTTATTTCTAGGCATTTTCCTAAGGAAATAACAGGGCAATTTTGAAAGTTATATAAGCATAGATGCTAACAAACTTATTATATAACAATAAAAGCTACTATAATCTCAATGTCCATCAATAGAGAAAAATATAAAGAATAAATTATGCTAGATCTATACAATAATACTATGTTACTATTAAAATGGGTGAATTAGACTTCTGCATTGATACTGAAAGATATGTATTCTATAACAAGCAACGAAACCAATTTATAGAAAGATGTATAAATATCAGCCCATTATACAAATACATTTTTACACATTTGCACTCAACTGTTTGTAACAATGGCTATCTTTGGGTATGATGCATTTACTGAAGGTCTTTCACTTTTTATCTTTTTAATTGTTTGAATTAGTTGTTCTTTTGCATACACTTACCAATCACCAAAAGCAGTGAAAAATACTTTGATTAAAAAATATTTTATACAAGTTTTAAAAATGCCAAATATATTCTTTAAAGTTACCATACATATTAAACAGAAAGGCATGGTTATTATTCAGGCATCACTAAAAAAGAAAGCCATATTGGGAGAAAATAAGTAAATGAAACACAGTCTATGTTAGTAATTCAAATACAAAAAAAACACAGGAAAAACTTCTACAGAAACAAATTATACAATGGTTCCTTCATTTAACAGATGAGGAAAGTGAATCAAAAAAGGTTAAATCAAATACACAAATAATTGCAAAGAATCACCCTTAGCACTTTGGGTCATACCTCACACCATATGTCACACTGACAACTGAAACAAAGGCAAGTCCTCACCTATAAATACGATGTCTCTTGGCTTGACCTTACATTTAAGCGTTTTTGAGATTAGAGTGAGGCATATCTTCCCTTATACGAATACTAGACCCTCACTAACTTTAAATTAGGTTGTATGATCAAGTTATTGGTTGGTCCTAAATAGAGTATACTTCTTTCATTAGACTTTTCTTTCCTTAAAAAAAATGGACTTTCTTTGCGCAACAGTCTTAGGTTTACAGCAACATTAAGAGAAAAATACAGAGTTCCCACACACCCTTTGCCCCATGAATGCACAGTCTCCCTATCAACACTGCTACAAGTTTTTATAAAGAAAAATCTATATCAATAAAGCCTTATAATTTCGAATAAAATAACTGAGTACACTTTAAGCTTTAAATCAGTGCTGACCTCTCTTTCTGCAACAGCTTCTCCTCTCTTAACTGTTTTTCAATAATAGCAGCATCCTCCTCTTCCTTTTGTGAAAGTCCTGAGGGAATTTAAATCTTTATTAAACTGAGTGCTATAAAACTTCGGTCAATGATTCAGGAAAATATTTAAAATTTGAAATTGTTAATGTTTACAATAATGGTATAAACCTGTCTTTTTAAACCTGCTAATAATAAAGGCTCCAAATAGCAAAACTCTGGACAACCTAAGCATCAGAAAATTAATATAAGTAGTGGGTAAAACATTACATTTTTTAAAAAAATCCACAGTTCATAATACTTAAAAAGGTGGTGGGGGAACAGAATGGAACATACACATTTACAAAAGAAAGGCAACTAAAATATAGAGAACTCATTTTTGAAACACTCACTGTAAAAACTAATTAAGGTAAAGTTGCTAAAACCACTGGAAGAAGTAATTAGCACAGGACATTTACACCATTTCAATATACCATCCCAGGGAAGAGTACTTAATTATAAAGGGGAAAAACGTAGCTGTACACTGGATCAATCTAGTAGGCAACACCTATGTCTTGTATATGAATTTAGGAGGGACGTAAACATTCAGACCATAGCATTTCATCTGTACCTCCCACCAGCATACCCCAATTCATGTCCTTCTCACATAGCAACTAAAAAGTGCAGAGCCTCATGTAGGTATCTGCAGACAAAGAATGTTGCCTGTCATTCCAGTAAACAACGAATGTTGCCCACCATCAGCCACTGCAGCTGTCCCAATGATCTATCCTGAGAGGATTCAGGATGGAGAAAACAATACTGGCCCTAGATAGTTAAGACCCACATCTAACGGATAATTTCAATGAGCCCCGCCAACTAAAAATTGTCACTTGTGCAAAGTTCATACAATGAAAAAAATCAACAATATTATAGTTGACAACTGAAGAATGTCACTTGCCATCTGGTACTACAAGGATTAGGTCAGCATATTCCCAAACACAGAAAAGCATTAAAATCATTAACTTCAGACATATGCCTTTTGTAATTATAAATAATATTTTGATGATTGACCACATGTTTTTTTTTTTTTCCCTTCTAGAGAAAACTCCTATATATCCTGGTTCCTCCCTTATCTCTTTGGAACAGTTCCTCAGAGCTACCTGAGAGGCTGTCTCTGGGGCTAGAGTCCTCAGTAAAGCGCCCAAATAAAACATAACTCAACTTTCAGGTTGTGCATTTTTTCTGTCTGGGGTTTAGGGGTACCCATCCCCATATGTCTGTGTGGCATTGCCCTAGCAGGATCTCTTTACTGAAGCCCCTCCTTTGATACAGTTAAATCCTTCAGGCCCTTACATATTGGGTTTGTGATGGAAAGGCAGCCCCATAATCTACAAAATGCCTTCAGTTGCTCCGTGCGGCATGTGGGATCTTCCCAGACCAGGGCTCGAACCCGTGTGCCCTGCACTGGCAGGCAGATTCTCAACCACTGCGCCACCAGGGAAGCCCCCATGCTACAGTTTTGTAACTTGCTTTTTTACACTTTATGTTAATTTGTGACAAGACAGTTTATTTCAGGTTATCCAAGGTTAAACTAGATGCCAGAAAGGCTACCTGTAACTGCAAGCTCAGTATTCCACAAATTTCTAACAATCATTATACAACTCATTCTTAGAGTAATATTCTCTGTATTTTAGAGAATATGCGTGTGTAATGTTTGCCTATCCAATCTATACTACAATGAATGAACAGAAATGTTTTTTATTCTACACATTCATTAAGTATTACTAGATAAAGAAATGTGAGTCAATGTGCAAAACTAGGAGCAAAGCTCATAATCGACAGACAACTGCTTATTTTTGGATATGGCATTAGCTATAAAATCATGAGCAAAGCAGCGACCTATCCTTCAACATACTAAATCTACCAAGAGAGATTATCGACTTGACTACGAAGGCTTGCTGTGAGTGTACCTTACAAAGTCAAAAGGAAAAAAACGACGCAAGAAAACACAAGCTATTACTGAATTTAAAACAGGGAAAGAAAAAGAGAGAGAGCCTTTAGAAAACTGTATGCTAGAAGAAAACAGATTAAATACACAATGGGAGATAGCTGAGAATTTTAGGAATTAAAAAAAAAAAAAAAGTGTTAGTAACTCCAACCTATCCTGTTTATCCTTTTCTCCTGATGTTTTGTCCTACTTATAGTGGACTAGTTTCCACCTAATAATAGAGACATGTCATTACACATTGCATGTGAACACACTGATCTTTCCATTCCAAATATTCCATGTAGTGGTACTAAAATCATTACCTGGGAACACCAATGGTAAATGAAACCTCTATGGTTGTTTTTCCAAGTCCAGGAATCCTGGTTACTTGAGGCCATAGTCCCTGTAGTTCAAGAACTGTCTTGGACAATTTAATAAGCAAGTTCTGGAAAACGTGCATGACAACCATTATAAGCCAGTATTGTGTGATTTCAGTGCATCCATCTGCATTTATAACCATGTTGGCTCAAGTAGTACTAAGTTTACTGCATTAAACAAACAGGTTTATACAAAAATGTTAAGGTCTGACATTTTAAGGCCAAATAACATTACGATCAGTGTACAAAATAAGGTTCCCCACTTTTTTCCGACAGAAAAAAACTGGTAAATAACTTTAGGCAACAATAATAGAGGCACTGCAAATGCCACATAATGCAGTTATAGCCATGAGAACGATAATTATTTTTTAGGAATTTGTTCCACATAATCCCTAACATTACACTAACATAGATTTGAAAAGGCTGTGTGATTTTATTTGGTTTTCTTTTCTGTAAATATATAGCGTTATAGTCAAATAAGAGCTTCACGACTAGTTTTACGCTTGTAAATATTTAAATAACAATAGTTTATTAGTTGAGTCAATATAAAGTGTCTTACACTACTCCAGTCTGAGAAAAACTTGAACAATATCTAATTAAAACCCTTGACCAGTACAAAGGAAAACATTCACTGAGTAGTTAACGTGTCCTAGAGCTGTGCTAACTGCTGAAAATTCACAATTGTTGCACCTGTGACATCAGGTTCTTTAATAAATACTTACATATAAACAGTAGTAATTCACCATACCTTTTCCCTTTTTCTTCAGATTGTTAACATTTTCTCTCACATGAGTCTAAAGTAACTTTATTTGCAAAGAAGCAGACACCACACTTCATCAGGTACACACCTCCCTTCTGACACTGGGGTCTCAAGTTAGGGCGGCAGCTGGGGGGGAACAACTTCTTACACAAAAACAAGATGAGGAGTCCTTTACCTGAGTCTCTCAGTCGAGCGAGTTCCCGGCGACGTTTCTTTCGTTTTTCCTTCTTTAGGGCGGCTCTGTATTTCTTGTGGCTGGAATATCAAAACATACAGCAGCATCAGTGGTCCCTAGCGCAGCGCTGCCTTAGCTCCCCTCTCCTCTGCGTCCAGAGCAAGAAAGTCGCTCTGGTACTCGGGAATGAAATCTTGCTTTTCATATTTTGATTACAAAACTGTCTCGCCTTTCTACGCTCAGCCAGTAAGTCTCTTCGATTCCGGCAGCATATCCTCCTCGCCTTTCTGAACCCACCGACGCCACTGACAGTACCGGGAGCGCTCCAGCTTGCTTGGCTCAGCCTGCACATTACCCACGCCCAGCCTAGGCCCACCCTGGCTCTTCTTCTCGTCAGTCACTTCTCCCAACCAGCTTACCTCAGTTTGTTGGGAAACATCTCCAGCGACGCCACCTTACTCATAACTCTCGCCCCGCAAGAGTAAGCCTAGAGGCGGGCCTAACGCGGAAACGGTCATGCGCAAGCGCAGATATCCGGTCCTCTACTGCGAGGAAGCAAAACCGGAAATGGAGAGGCGTCTGGCCGCAGCTCAACTTCTAAAGAACTATTAAAATAAATGTCTCCTTCCCGAAATTTACTTTTGCGGTCTTTCGGCACCCTGGAGTTAATTCTTCTCTACTTCGCACTTTACTGGTGATTTGTTCCTATGCTATAGTGTGAGTCTTGTCGCCAAGAGGCGAGAATCATCTCTCGTCACCGTACACTGTTACCTCCAAAGCCGACTTCTCCAGCCTCCTCTCCTTACTCAGCTCCACCTCTCAACGCCTCGTATAAAGCTCCAGATTCCGCCCCTTTCCTTTCAACGGCCTAAAGAGAGAACCTTATTGTTGGGTCAGGAATGCAAACTCTGCCTCCAATGTATTTAGGGCCAGACAAGGAACAATGCATAGATAATATTATAAGCTACATGCAAAGATATTTAGGTAGTATAATCATTTCAGCCTGAGTTGAATTTCTTCTTTTTGGTCTCAGAGAAATGAACATTAAAAAAAATAAAATACCTTTGACGTATAACGCGTAAAATTAAGCTGTGCAACATGTTATTTTGCTAATTCACGTATTCTAGTACGATTGCTATTGTAACAATAATTAGCACCTCTTCACTTCTCTAATTATTTCTTTCTAATTAACTTGTAGTCTCTTAGCAACTTTGACGATTATAAGTACAAAATTGTCTATGTTCATTACCCTGAATTAGATCCCTAGGACTTATTTACTACTTGTTGCCAAGTTAGTACCCTTAAACAACATCTTAGTTGAGTTTGGAAAGAAGAGGACGGTTACCCACTACAGTAGAGAAGAGTGACTATGTGTTGTGGATCAGCATAAACAAAGGCACTGCATGCTGAAACATGTAGAATGTACTTGGAACCACACAAATTTTGGCCATCAAATTTAAAGTGCTATACTATATTATAAAGTAACATAATGATAGAGGTAGGCTGCAGCCAGGTTTTGGATGAGGAACTGGTAAGTCATGGTGAGACAATTTGATTACGTTTCCTAGGCAAGGAGAATAGTTGCACGATTTTAAACAGAATCTTGGTGTTATATATATATTTTAGGTAGATTACTCTGGTTTGTAATATAGAGGATACAAAGATAAACCTGGAATATTACAATCACTAGGTGAGAGATGATGAGGAGTTAGATTGGGGCTGTGAAAGTGAGAAAGTAAAAATTAGCCTGGCTAATAACCAGATCTTGATGTACACATACAAGACCAGAGACAAAGCCAAGAGAAAATGTTTCTCTAAAATTTACATTGCAGCTTCAGAATGACTAATAACCATTATATTTTGGGTGGCCTTTGTTCTAACCTACTCTACAACAAAAATTGGTGAGATAGCCAATTACTAAACTGCCCTTGCTTCTCCTAGTTCCTCCAGGAATCAATTAACAGAATCCCCAATCCTACATGAAATCTTGTTTCACTGAGGCTTGAAACAACATACCTATTCCTTCACCTCCAAGTTGACCTTGTCTACCTCAGTGCACCAGTATTTGGAGACACAGACTTTCAAATTACATGGAAGAGGAGCTTCAAGCTTTGGCTATATGAGATCTTGAGTCAGTCTTCGTTCCCTAATTTGTAAAAATCAAGATAGTAAAAATATTTCCCATCTTGTAAGGGTTTTCTTGTGAAGGTTGACTAAAGTTATGCATACTATGTGTTGACACAGTGCCTGGGAATAGTCAGGGTCTCCAAAGCATTAGCTGTTGGATTATCATTATTATGAAAATTTCTTGATGCCCTTTCAAGAGTGGCTTAGGTACTTGTTATACATGCATTCTGAGCACAAGTATTTCACCTGTAGTAAATAACAGCTCTCATATTATTTTGCACTTTGTTGACATTACCTGTCTGCTTCTACCAATAAACCATAAACTCCTTGAAGGTAGAGACTTGGCAATTGTATACATAAACTGAGTTGTTTCTTGAGAGTTTCCAGGGTGCAGTCTGAACCTGGTCCCCATACTCACAGGGCAGAGAGAAACCAGAGAAAGAGGCAGATCACTCCAGATTGCTAGGTGGCAGTTTTAATACGCAAGGAAACTTAATTACAAATCTTATCTTTGGTGGCCCCAAGACAAGTAGATTTCTGGATCTGCCCACCAGACCAGATAGGCTCAGCACAACATTTCTATTTCAAGGCTGTATCCTTAGAGCAGCTTCTGGGAGCAGGGAAGGCAAATGGAATGCACATTCCAAGGACAGAGAAAAGGACCAATCACCCGGGTCCAGCTCAGGGTCATCTGGTGGTCATATCTGCTGATGGCTTCCTCCAACAAATTGGAGAATTCCCTCAGAGTATAAAATGTTCTAATTGTTCAAGTCAGCAATTTTCTGGTCCCTGTGACTTAGGCTGAGATTGCTGACATTCAGAAAGCGTAAGTGTTGGGTCGCTGTAACATTCTTTATAAATTAGACCACTTTTATTTCAGAATAATAAGAAGAATATCTTCTAAATGTATTCCTAATTTAAAAATACAAATGTAGATTTTTATTTCATTATGATGTATAACTGAATGGAAATCTCCTTTTATAGGAGTGAAATATTTATTTTCAATAATAAACTACTGAAGATTTCCTGATGTGAACACACTGAATGTACAGTTACATATGGAACAATCTTATCTGATAAAACCCCCAAAAGTAGATGAGTAACTCCTACACATCACGCAAACAGAAAAAAATGGACATCAAAGCAGTTAAAAGAGGCTGAGATACAGTCTTACCATAAACACCATGCCTGGTGCCATTACCCACAATCAGGCTGAAATTCACAATCTCAGCCTCTCCCTGAAAAGGGTAGGATTTGAACCCCACATTGGGCATTCCAACTTTTAAGAAAAGCACCTAAGAGACAAGCCTCCAAAGCTTTGAAAGCCAACAGGGCTTGTGTCAATGAGACTCACAGGCTATGTAGACTCACCCACCCCAATGCCAGCACAGAGGCAGCCCACTGAGAAATGTCCAGTCTTTCTGTGAAAGAAGCCTATCTGCTTACCTTAAAGCTTTGGCCTTAGATGCAGGTTTCTAATTTAATACACATTGAGGGGCATACTGAAATACTCTCCAAATAAAGAGGTTGGTGGGTACCATCTTCATGCTCTTCCTCTATCTCACTCCAGGTCTCTGGAATCTCTGAGAAAGGAGCTTTGTACACATCTGGCACCTTGGCTTTTGAGGCTGTCACCCAGGAGACCATGCCCTGGTGACTCCACTGGCTGACAGAGCCTGTGTTCATAGGTTCAGTGGGATTGTAGCAAGCAAAGAAACAGTTCTTAGCTGGCTATTACCTAGGACTCATCACACAGGAACACTCATCTCCTAGTCTTCCTCTGAAAGAGGTATATTCATATACTTTGAAAGCTGCTGCCTGAGGGTCAGGCTTTCAATCAGCCTGAATCTAGGCGATGACTAAAATTCTCCCCTTTCAGATCCTGACAGGTCTTGGCACACTTCAACTACTGGGAGCCACTAAAAACAAATACGGATGCTTGGACAACCACAAAGTTTTGAGAGACAACTAAGAGCTGGGGCAGGATTGAACAATAAGGTTTCTCTCCTACAAGAGGCCACTCCTTCAAGACTGAGAGAATTGGATATTTTATCTAATGCATAGATAGTCACAGAGAGTCAAGAAAAATAAAAGAACAGACAAATCAGTTCTAAGGAAAAAAAACCCCTCAAATAAAAAACTGAATGTACAGTTACATATGGAACAATCTTAAATCTCCGTTTAAGTTATTTACCTGAAGAAGTGTTCCCCCAAATGGTCATAAAGATGCTGACTAAACTCAGGAGCACAATGAGAACAACAAACAAAGTGAGAATTTCAAAAAAGAGGTAGAATATATAAAAAAGTTAGAATAAATCACTGCATTAATTTTCAGAACAAGCTTTGTTCAAGAATTGTTCAAGTCAGTTTCATTACCGAAATAACTCTAAAAGCTAATTCTATTTCCAACATCTATTTATTTTCAGATATGTGTATTTCAGGTTAGCCCTTTGCTATGCAAAATGTCTTTATATTTTACATTGTCAGTAGAAAATTGCTAATTATCTCAAAAAAGACTAAAAAATACTTGACTTCTTTAAAAGATTTAGTATAGAATGCTATCACTAATATGACATTATAAAATGAGAAAATTCTGATTAAAAGAACATTTTAGTTTTCAGACACATTTTAATCTAGGAAGGTTGACATTAATTGCACAAATACATGATGAAATATTAACAGTTTTAAAAACTAAGTCTCTTTCTATAGAAATATAGACAGATGCATAGGTTTAGATATACACTTCTTCCCTGGGGGAGGGAATGACTCATAAATATATTTGTCTAATTCTTGGAGATGTTATCTTTTTGACCATTAAATAACCATCCTGAAATGAAACAGAAAGATTTCTAACATTTACTGCACTTCAAAGTACTTACTAGCATTAAAAAATACATAACTTACAGATGAAAATTCTGGGCCATACATAATTTGTGAGATGTTTCAAACTTTTCATTGTTTACACTGTCAATTATTTCTTCATTCATACTTCTTTCTGAGTTCACTTTGGCTATTTATAACTCCCAAGAAAATAATTCATATTATTCAAAATTTCCAGTACTCTCATAGGCTTTCCCATGAAATATCTACATTTTTTACTCTGGTCCTAATATATCTTCAAGTTTATACATTAATTTTTTCTCTATTTTCATTAGACTTGCCAAAGTTTTATCTATTTTTATTTATTGTTGTCTGTGAGAACAAGCTCTTAGATTTAATTTTCAATTTTATTGTCTATTGATTGATCAATCTTTTTTACATTTAATCTTTTCTATTGTTTCATTATAATTATTTTGTAATTATTTCAATTTGGGAAGTACACTTATTTACATATTTTTAGTCTTTCTCTGTTAATATGAAACTATATGAATTTTCCTCTGAGTACTCTCTGGATAAATGACATAAACATTTTAGAAGTACAGTAATCTCATCTTCCTTATTTTGTTTCTTTTGTTTTCTTCAGTTCCACATGAGTGAAATTATGGTATTTGTCTTTCTCCTCTCACTTATTTCACTTAGCATAGGACCTTCAAAGTCCATCCATGTAGTAGAAAATGGCAGAATTTTATTCTTTTTTATGACTGAGTAGCAAGTGAATATATATATACATATATATATATATATATACACACATATATATATATGTATATATATATATACACCACTTCTTTATCTGTTCATCCATCCGTGCACACTTAGATTGTTCCAATATTTTGGCCATATACTGCAATGAACATAACAATGCACATATTTTGTGAACCAGTGTTCTCATGTTTTTCAAGTAAATACTCAGAAGTGGAATAGCTGGGTCATAGAGTAGTTCTATTTTTAATTTTTTGAGGCAACTCTATATCATTTATCATAGAGACCACACCAATTTACAGATCCACTAACAGTGTGCAAAGATTTCCTTTTTCCCACATTCCCTCCAACATTTCTTATTTCCTGTCTTTTTGATAACAGCCATTATAAAACACATTAGATGGTATCTCATTGTGGTTTTCATGATTTCCCTAAAAATTAGTGATGTTGAACATTTTTTTAATGTGCCTGTTGGCCATCTTCTTTGGAAAAATGTATATTCAGATCCTCTGCCCATTTTTAAATTGAGTTGTCTGGGTTTTTGTTGTTGAGTTGTTTGAATTATTTGTATATTCTGACTATTAATCCTTACCAGATATATGACTTGCAAATATCTTCTCCATTTAGTAAGTTGCCTTTTCGTTTTGATATTGGTTTCCTTCACTGTGCAGATATAGTCCAATTTTAAAAATTTTTTCTTTTGTTTCCCTCTTTAATCCATTTTGAGTTAAATTTTTTGTGGCATAAAACAGTGGTCTCGTTCCATTCTGGACTACTTTATTTCATTCATTGACTGTGGCAGTCCAGTTTTCCCAACATTGTTTACTGAAGAGACTATAGTTTCTCCATTGTATATTCCTTGCTCGTATGTTGTAAATTAATTGTCCATATATGTTTCAGTTTATTTCTGGGCTCTCAAATCTGCTCCATTGACCTATGTGTCTGTGTTTTTTTTGTTTTGTTTTATGTTTTTTGCCAGTACCGTGGTATTTTGATTACTATACACTTATTTTTCTTCCTCAAGGTTGTTTTGGCAAGTCAGAATTTTTTGTTTTTATACAAATTTTAGAATTATTTGTTCCAATTCTGTCACTGGGATTTTGATAGGGATTGCACTGAATCTGTGGATTGCTTTGGGTGGTTTGGATGTTTTAACAATATTAATTCTTTGAATCCATGAACATGGAATGTCTTTCCATTTATTTGTGCCTTCTTCAATGCCTTTCATCAGTCTTACAGTTTGAAGAGTTCTGGTCTTTCACTTTTTTTGTTAAATTTATTCCTATGTATTTTATTCTTTTTGGTTCAATTATAAATGGGATTGTTTTGTTAATTTCTCTTTCATGTGATTCATTATTGGAGTATAGATGCCACAGATTTCTGGGATTTTCTATCCTCCAACTTTATTGAATTAATATATTAGTTCTGACAGTTTCTTGGTGGAGTCTTTAGGATTTTCTATATATAGATCATGTCATCTGCAATTAGGGAGAGTTTTGCTTCTTCCATTCCTATTTGTATGCCTTTAGTTTCTTTTTCTTGCCTAACTGTTATAGCTAGAACTTCTGATACTATGTTGAATAAAAGTGGTTATAGTGGGCATTCCTGTCCTGTTCTTGATCTTAGTAGAAAAGCTTTCAGCTTTTCATCATTAAGTATGCTGTAATCTGTGGGTTTGTCATATATGACCTTTATTATGTTGAGTTACATTCCCTTTCTACATGCTTTGTTGACAGTTATTTTTATCATGAATGAATGTTGAATTTTGTCAAATACTTTTTCTTCATCTATTGAGATAATCATATGATTTTTATCCTTCATTTTGCTAATGTGATGTTTCATATTGATTGATTTGTGGATGTTGAAACATCTTTACATACCTGAATAGGTTCTCCTTGATTATGGTATATGATCCTTTCAATATATTGATGGATTCCATTTACTGATACATTGCTGAATGCTGCTAATATTTTATTGAGGATTTTTCATCAAAATTTATCAAGGATATAGTTCTATAATTTTCTTTTTTTGTGGTATACGTGTCTGGTTTTGGTATCAGGCTAATGCTGACCTCATAGAGTATGTTTGGAAGATTTACCTCTCTTCAGTTATTTGGGGAGAATGTGGGAAGAATAGGTATCAAATCTCTGAATACTCTGTAAAATTTTCCAGTAGAGCCATCTACTGTTGGGCTTTTGTTTGTTGTAAGAGTTTTTCAGTACAGGCATACCTCGTTTTTTTTTGTTTGTTTGTTTGTTTTTCACACACACACACTGTATTTTATTTTTACAAGAGATAAATAGACTGACACCAAGCATTGTACATGGATGACCACAACAAAAGCAACAATGATTGCAATTACCAAACACGAAACACACTCATACTATGTCATAATATTGACATTCAGTCCAGTAATCCTCCACTGTAACAGCTCCTTTACTTTGCAGTGAAAATTGATTTGTATATTCTTTGCCTCTGAGTCCTTGTGGGATTTTTTTTTTAATTCAAAGAGAAAGTTGCAAAAATTATAATCATCCTCATCAGTTCACTCAGTCCCATGTAATTAATTTTTTTTCATCTTGATCTTTTGTTAGCACTTTTATGAGTTCATCAGTTTTTCATTAGAGTTCTGAAAATGCTTATTCATTCAGTTCAGCAGTATAGTCAGTTACCAGAAACCTGTACTTGTCAGAGTCTTTTCTATGAATTCCTTGAAGATGAAACCCTTTTATAGGAACATATTTGCAAAATCATCAGAGTACACCCAGAACTGTCTGAAACTGACAAAAGACTTAAAAATGACCACGGTTAAAGATTTGATGAAAGTTCATAATAGTGCAATTGACAAGGAAATTTAGTTATTTCTGAGATATACATTTTAAAGTAATAACTAGAATTATGACTTATAACATTATACCAGAACATATAAGATTTTTAGAAATTTCATGTAATGTCTGAAACATTTATATTAACATATTTCCATACAAATAACCCAATGAAAGTTTAGTATTAGTTGTTTTGTTTGTTTGTTTTTTTATACTGCAGGTTCTTATTAGTCATCAATTTTATACAAATCAGCGTATACATGTCAATCCCAATCACCCAATTCAGCACACCACCATCCCCACTCCACCGCAGTTTTCCCGCCTTGGTGTCCATATGTCTGTTCTCTACATCTGTGTCTCAACTTCTGCCCTGCAAACCAGCTCATCTGTACCATTTTTCTAGGTTCCACATACATGTGTTAATATACGATATTTGTTTTTCTCTTTCTGACTTACTTCACTCTGTATGACAGTCTCTAGATCCATCCACGTCTTAACAAACGACTCAATTTTGTTCCTTTTTATGGCTGAGTAATATTCCATTGTATATATGTACCACATCTTCTTTATCCATTCCTCTGTCAATGGGCATTTAGGTTGCTTCCATGTCCTGGCTATTGTAAATAGTGCTGCAATGAACATTGGGGTGCATGTGTCTTTTTGAATTATAGTTTTCTCTGGATATATGCCCAGTAGTGGGATTGCTGGATCATATGTTAAATCTATTTTTAGATTTTTAAGGACCCTCCATACTGCTCTCCATAGTGGCTGTATCAATTTACATTCCCACCAACAGTGCAAGAGGGTTCCCTTTTCTCCACACCCTCTCCAGCATTTGTTGTTTGTAGATTTTCTGATGATGCCCATTCTAACTGGTGTGAGGTGATACCTCATTGTAGTTTTGATTTGCATTTCTCTAATAATTAGTGATGTTGAGCATCTTTTCATGTGCTTCTTGGCCATCTGTATGTCTTCTTTGGAGAAATGTCTATTTAGGTCTTCTGCCCATTTTTGGATTGGGTTGGTTGTTTCTTTAATATTGAGCTGAATGAGCTGTTTATATATTTTGGAGATTAATCCTTTGTCCGTTGATTCGTTTGCAAATATTTTCTCCCATTCTGAGGGTTGTCTTTTCGTCTTGTTTATGGTTTCCTTTGCTGTGCAAAAGCTTTGACGTTTCATTAGGTCCCATTTGTTTATTTTTGTTTTTATTT
This sequence comes from Balaenoptera musculus, assembly GCF_009873245.2. NCBI lineage: Eukaryota > Metazoa > Chordata > Mammalia > Artiodactyla > Balaenopteridae > Balaenoptera > Balaenoptera musculus. The sequence continues at coordinate 303,895 of NC_045807.1, read as the reverse complement.
CCATTACTCTAGGAGGTGAATCAAAAAAGATCTTGCTGTGATTTATGTCAAAGAGTGTTCTTCCTATGTTTTCCTCTAAGAGTTTTATAGTGTCTGGTCTTACATTTAGGTCTCTAATCCATTTTGAGTTCATTTTTGTCTATGGTGTTAGGGAGTGTTCTAATTTCATTCTTTTACATGCAGCTGTCCAGTTTTCCCAGCACCACTTATTGAAGAGACTGTCTTTTCTCCATTGTATATCTTTGCCTCCTTTGTCATAGATTAGTTGACCATAGGTGCGTGGGTTTATCTCTGGGCTTTCTGTCTTGTTCCATTGACTATGTTTCTGTTTTTGTGCCAGTACCATATTGTCTTGATTACTGTAGCTTTGTAGTATAGTCTGAAGTCAGGAAGTCTGATTCCTCCAGCTCCGTTTTTTTCCCTCAAGACTGCTTTGGCTATTTGGGGTCTTTTTTGTCTCCATACAAATTTTAAGATGATTTGTTCTAGTTCCGTAAAAAATGCCATTGGTAATTTGACTGGGATTGCATTGAATCTGTAGATTGCTTTGGATAGTATAGTCATTTTCACAATATTGATTCTTCCAATCCAAGTACATGGTATATCTCTCCATCTGTTGGTATCATCTTTAATTTCTTTCATCAGTGTCTTATCGTTTTCTGCATACAGGTCTTTTGTCTCCCTAGGTAGGTTTATTCCTAGGTATTTTATTCTTTTTGTTGCAATGGTAAATGGGAGTGTTTCCATAATTTCTCTTTCAGATTGTTCATCATTAGTGTATAGGAATGCAAGAGATTTCTGTGCATTAATTTTGTATCCTGCAACTTTACCAAATTCATTGATTAGCTCTAGTAGTTTTCTGGTGGCATCTTTAGGATTCCCTATATATAATATCATGTCATCTGCAAACAGTGACAGTTTTACTTCTTCTTTTCCAATTTGTATTCCTTTTATTTCTTTTTCTTCTCTGATTGCCGTGGCTAGGACTTCCAAAACTATGTTGAATAATAGTGGTGAGAGTGGACATCCTTGTCTCATTCCTGATCTTAGAGGAAATGCTTCCAGTTTTTCACCATTGAGAATGATGTTTGCCGTGGGTTTGTCGTATATGGCCTTTATTATGTTGAGGTAGGTTCCCTCTATGCCCACTTTCTGGAGAGTTTTTATCATAAATGGGTGTTGAGTTTTGTCAAAAGCTTTTCCTGCATCTATTGAGATGATCATATGGTTTTAATTCTTCAATTTGTTAATATGGTGTATCACATTGATTGATCTGCATATATTGAAGAATCCTTGCATCCCTGGGATAAATCCCACTTGATCGTGGTGTATGATCCTTTTAATGTGTTGTTGGATTCTGTTTGCTAGTATTTTGTTGAGGATTTTTGCATCTATATTCATCAGTGATATTAGTCTGTAATTTTCTTTTTTTTGTAATATCTTTGTCTGGTTTTGGTATCAGGGTGATGGTGGCTTCATAGAATGAGTTTGGGAGTGTTCCTTCCTCTGCAATTTTTTGGAAGAGTTTGAGAAGGATGGGTGTTAGCTCTTCTCTAAATGTTTGATAGAATTCACCTGTGAAGCCATCTGGTCCTGGACTTTTGTTTGTTGGAAGATTTTTAGTCACACTTTCAATTTCATTACTTGTGATTTGTCTGTTCATATTTTCTGTTTCTTCCTGGTTCAGTCTTGGAAGGTTATACCTTTCTAAGAATTTGTCCATTTCTTCCAGGTTTTCCATATTATTGGCATACAATTGCTTGTAGTAGTCTCTTAGGATGCTTTGTATTTCTGCGGTGTCTGTTGTAACTTCTCCTTTTTCATTTCTAATTTTATTGATTTGAGTCCTCTCCCTCATTTTCTTGATGAATCTGGCTAATGGCTTATCAATTTTGTTTATCTTCTCAAAGAACCAGCTTTTAGTTTTATTGATCTTTGCTATTGTTTTCTTTATTTCTATTTCATTTATTTCTGCTCTGATCTTTATGATTTCTTTCCTTCTGCTAACTTTGGGTTTTATTTGTTCTTCTTTCTCTAGTTCCTTTAGGTGTAAGGTTAGATTGTTTACTTGAGATTTTTCTTGTTTCTTTAGGTAGGCTTGTATAGTAGGCTATAAACTTCCCTCTTAAAACTGCTTTTGCTGCATCCCATAGGTTTTGGATCATCGTGTTTTCATTGTCATTTGTCTCTAGGTATTTTTTGATTTCCTCTTTGATTTCTTCAGTGATCTCTTGGTTATTTAGTAACGTATTGTTTAGCCTCCATGTGTTTGTGTTTTTTACATTTTTTCCCCTGTAATTGATTTCTAATCTCATAGCGTTGTGGTCAGAAAAGATGCTTGATATGATTTCAATTTTCTTAAATTTACTGAGGCTTGATTTGTGACCCAAGATGTGATCTATCCTGGAGAATGTTCCATGCACACTTGAGAAGAACGTGTAATCTGCTGTTTTTGGATGGCATGTCCTATAAATATCAATTAAATCTATCTGGTCTATTGTGTCATTTAAAGCTTCTGTTTCCTTATTTATTTTCATTTTGGATGATCTGTCCATTGGTGTAAGTGAGGTGTTAAAGTCCCCCACTATTATTGTGTTACTGTCGATTTCCTCTTTTATAGCTGTTAGCAGTTGCCTTATGTATTGAGGTGTTCCTATGTTGGGTGCATATATATTTGTAATTGTTGTATCTTCTTCTTGGATTGATCCCTTGATCATTATGTAGTGTCCTTCCTTGTCTCTTGTAACCTTCTTTATTTTAAACTCTATTTTATCTGATATGAGTATAGCTACTCCAGCTTTCTTTTGATTTCCATTTGCATGGAATATCTTTTCCATCCCCTCACTTTCAGACTGTACGTGTCCCTAGGTCTGAAGTGGGTCTCTTGTAGACAGCATATATATGGGTCTTGTTTTTGTATCCATTCAGCAAGCCTGTGTCTTTTGGTTGGAGCATTGTATCCATTCAGCAAGCCTGTGTCTTTTGGTTGGAGCATTTAATCCATTCACGTTTAAGGTAATTATCGATATGTATGTTCCTATGACCATTTTCTTAATTGTTTTGGGTTTGTTTTTGTAGGTCCTTTTCTTCTCTGTGTTTCCCACTTAGAGAAGTTCCTTTAGCATTTGTTGTAGAGCTGGTTTGGTAGTGCTGAATTCTCTTAGCTTTGGCTTGTCTGTAAAGCTTTTGATTTCTCCATCAAATCTGAATGAGATCCTTGCCGGGTAGAGTAATCTTGGTTGTAGGTTCTTCCCTTTCATCACTTTAAGTGTATCATGCCACTCCCTTCTGGCTTGTAGAGTTTCTGCTGAGAAATCAGCTGTTAACCTTATGGGAGTTCCCTTGTATGTTATTTGTCGTTTTTCCCTTGCTGCTTTCAATAATTTTTGTTTGCCTTTAATTTTTCCCAATTTGATTACTATGTGTCTCGGCGTGTTTCTCCTTGGGTCTATCCTATATGGGACTCACTGCGCTTCCTGGACTTGGGTGGCTATTTCCTTTCCCATGTTAGGGAAATTTTCGACTATGATCTTCTCAAATATTTTCTCTGGTCCTTTCTCTCTCTCTTCTCCTTCTGGGACCCCTATAATGTGAATGTTGTTGCGTTTAATGTTGTTCCAGAGGTCTCTTAAGCTGTCTTCATTTCTTTTCATTCTTTTTTCTTTAGTCTGTTCCGCAGCAGTGAATTCCACCATTCTGTCTTCCAGGTCACTTATCCGTTCTTCTGTCTCAGTTATTCTGCTATTGATTCCTTCTAGTGTAGTTTTCATTTCAGTTATTGTATTGTTCATCTCTGTTTGTTTGTTCTTTAATTCTTCTAGGTCTTTGTTAATCATTTCTTGCATCTTCTCAATCTTTGTCTGCATTCTTATTCCGAGGTCCTGGATCATCTTCA